>NC_056744.1:717751001-717758501 GCF_019279795.1 Protopterus annectens
GATTTTCCCAAATAATGAAATCTGTTCACCTTACTTCAAAATTGTATTCTCTCCCTTTGATCTAGTTAAGTAGTAGGAAGTGGGGGATGGGGCCCTTCAGTGCTTACTTTTCACTTTTTTTACTAGTTGCAAATGATTGCAATAAGTTGAGATATGGGTGTCTTGACTTATCTCATCAATATGTTGGTCCTGTCAATCAACTAAATACAATGAGTAGGTACTCTAAGAGTCTACTGCAGAAATAATGGACAGATGGAAGTGGATAGGTTTAGTGATGATTTCCCTATACAGTGGTGGTGTGCGTGAACTTTTGCAGTATGTCCTGTATACCGGTACTGTTAGGGAAGGGGTTTTAGTAACATGTAGGGTTAACGTCAGAAGCAGAGGTAGAGTCAGAGTTAGGGTTAGGACATATGGGTAAGGTGGTAAACATCTTCTTAAGTGAAAGTTTTTAATTATTTTATTTAGCACAATTATCAATCAATTTCATACTATAACTGTATCAATAATAATTTTAATTTGCCTTGTCTTTAAAAAAAATTCTGTCCAAATGTTTTACAGCAGTCAGCTCCAGACATGGAAAGACTGATCCAAGGACAAGCATCTCAACAACCCACTTTCTAAGGCTTCACAGCCATTGCAGGAATGGTACAGTTTTCGATGGCAAAAGCAGGATATTTCATACAGATATACGACTCTCCCCTTAGTGTTCCCATCCCACCATTATCTAACACAAACAGGGCCTGGGTAATCCTTTCAGGATCGTAAGTCACTCCAACTCCTGCATCCCAGTATAAGTTAATCATTATCATTCCTCTCAATTAAATGTCATTATTTACTCATAAATGCTTTTTTCCCTTTTTTAAATCTGAACATGCAAATTCCCGATAACAAGAAAGGACAACAAATCCAAGAGCTCACCAACACAGATAAATGTAAATCCATATGTGCTGGAAAAACTGACATGCATTCTTGTTGTGGGTGGCTATATCATAGTCTGTAGCATTTTTTCCACTTCCTGGATCCTGGATTCACTCCCTTGCATTCAGCACATCAGGCAATGAGCACCCTTCAGCACTTGTTTCCATAGCCAGTACAGGATTGGGTTGCTAACCCAAGGCCCAACCTTCCTCCCAGGGTGCACCACACACAGACACACACACACACACACACACACACACACACACACACACACACACACACACACACACACACACACACACACTCACACCTAGGGCCAATGTAGAGTGTCCAATCCACTTACTGTATGTCTTTGGAATGTGGGAGGAAACTGGAGCACCCACAAGATACCCACATGAACAGGGGGAGGACATGCAGACTCCACACAGAAGGCACCCCAGCTGAGAACTGAAGCAGAGAACCTCTTGCTGGGAGGCAACAGTGCTAACCACTACACCACTGTGCCATCTTTTTTCCATTTAGTTGCTGTTAATCTGGTCTGAGTATAAAGGACTTGTTTTGTCATGTTAGGTGTTTCTACTGCTTCATAACATTCTAAAGTTTTTGCTGCAGCATTTCTGCTAAAAAGGCCAGATGATTTAATCTGCCATTTTGTTCCAGAAACAAATGTTGAAATAAGCATTGTCTGGCCATTGAATAACAGTACAAGTGGTAACCCTAAGGCCAAAAATAGGAACAAATTTTAAATATTGCTCTTATGAACTTGGAAAGTTGATGGACTCACATGACTTCTGTTAACATGCATTTTCTGAAAGATATGAAGCTTGCAGCTCAAAAGTATGTCATTGTCATTGTTATTGACTTTAATACTGCGTGATTTGCCAGAAAACCAAAATTTAATGAGGAAAAGACCAAAAATATGAGGCAGCAATCTAGACATTTTGCAACAATCTGGACAGTTGAGTGGTAATGCATATTATGGGCTCTTTGAAATAGGTCTATATTAGAACACCGAGCTTTCAAAATTTCGAGTGTTCTAATATCAACCCGTTTTCAGCTGAAAATATCGAAGAAACAGAAAACCAATTTTTTTCCTAGGGAAAGAATTCGGTTGAGCGTTTCTGTTGCTTCGGTATTTTCAGCGCTGTGGTGGAAAGTTACGGGTCGGGTTCAGGTAAGTGTGCTATTGTGTGGACGTGAGGGTTAGGGCAGGTTAGGGCACAGGTCGGGTAAGTGTGCGATTGTGTGGACGTGAGGGTTAGGGCAGGGTAGGTGAGTTAGGGTTAGGGCGCAGGTGAGGTAACTGAGCGATAGTGATGGACCTTAGGGTTAGGGTTTGGGTTAAGGTAAGTGGATAGTTAGTGGTGTATGTATAGTTTAGTGTAGGGTTAGGTGTAAGAGTTTAGGTGTATGTGTGTGGATTGCTGCTTGTTTGGTGTGCTTGTGTTGTGTGTATGTGTTTTGGAACAGCAATTTTTTCCCTAGGAAAAAATTTGCTGTTCTGTATGTTCGATGTTTTAAATTTTCGATTAATAGGATTCGATATTAGAACACTCGAAATTTTGAAAGTTCTGTGTTCTAATATAGACCCTTTGAAATAGTACCATATTGGTGGTTGTGACAATGGTGATGTAGGGGACAAGCAGGATAACATAAACTGCCTGATCGATCCATGGCTTTGCAGCAGTACAAGATTCACACCTGTAACAGAGCCCACTTTATACAAATGTGGCCAATAGTTTGTAGGGCGCAGAAGGAACATATGCCTATTAACATATATGCCCTCCTTCCAAGTGCTCACAATGTACCCTAATACAGCAGTGACAGGAAAACTGTGCCAGTTTTCAACTTATTTACCAATGCTGAAGGTAAGAATGGGCAGAGTTATGGATGTACTTCTGCCCTAGTGGTAAGGAACAGACGGGTTTTGCTCTTTATGTTAAGCATAATAAGGCCGCTCTAGGTTGGGGGATTGCCACAAGACACAAGGGGCTCTTTTTTATGCTTGCTAGATGATTTTTCAGTGAACTTTAATGTTTATTTCGAAGATAATTTTATTTTACTCCAGGGTTTATTTGTCCAAACCTTGAACTTGATTATAGTAACTAAGAAGAGACAGAAATAAATGGGGTACAGCTGTGTGTGTGTGTGTGTGTGTGTGTGTGTGTGTGTGTGTGTGTGTGTGTGTGTGTGTGTGTGTGAGCTGCAAAGGGAGAGCTGCAACATACATGTAAGCTAGTTATACATTTCATTCTCCTCTTATCAACATAATTATAGAGCTATTGTAATTTGATTAAAATTTAGAAATTCAGCAAAATAATTTGTACTATGTCAGTGTGAAAAAACAATGTGCTACCTCTGTGAGCATCACCAAAAAGTTGGTTGTACTACAGCTTTAAAAAGGAATCGAAACACAACATTGTGAATTTCCCACTGTCATACATGCAGTAACAAGTTTGCAAATAATCTCTTAAAATAACACTAAAATTAAAACTGTTTTTTGACATACAAATAAAAACAGAGAAACATAGATACACACAACATGCAATGTCTTCAATCTATACTTTTCAGTTTAGGCAGTAACATGAGTGAACATGTGTCTCTGTGTATTTGCATGTGCAAAAACTTTGCAAACTGTACTCCTCCTTATAAAAAGGCTAAGGGATAAACAGAAAGACCAAACTGTATTTTGTTCTCTTTTCATGCAGTCACAGATATCGTTAGTCCCAGTCCCAACCCCCCACCCTATCAGTCAAATAAAGCTGACTTACTTTTGCAACTTTCACAGATCAGCCTTTGTGTCTATTCCCTATGAAGTAATTTAACTCTTTATTTAAGTCTCAAATGGAGGACGGCCATGGTGGTGCAGCAGTTAGCGTTGCCGCCTCACAGCAAGAGGTTCTCCAGTTCAATTCTTGGCTGGGGTGCCTTCTGTGCGGAGTCTGCATGTCCTCCCTGTGGTTGCATGGGTTTCCTCCAGGTGCTCCGGTTTCCTCCCACATCCCAAAGACATGCTGTAGGTGGATTGGCCACTCCAAATTGGCCCTAGGTGTGAGTGTGTGCGTGCATGTGCCTTCTGTGGAAGGTTGGGTGCTGGGCTGGCACTTCAGCACCATAAATCTCCACTGCCAATCATGAGCAGACAGGTGATCCACTATGGCGACCCCTAACCAGGAAAAAGCCAAAAGGAGAAGATTTAAGTCTCAAATAGAATTATATTTACTATCAGAAAAAAAATCTAGTTTACAAAGATCTCTACCATCTCCACCCTGTATTTATTTATTTGTTGCCCAAGTCAGTCCAGCTAAGCTAATGGCCTCTTTTCAGGGGTGAACTGAGGTGCTGTTTATACTTCTAAGGGAAATTTGAACAGTATAACAGTGAACATCCCCTACTCTCTTCGGCATGTGCCATGGGATCTTTTAAATCCACCTGAGCTACCACCAATGCAAGCAGATGAGGCCTCAGTTTAACACCATCTGAAGGGCGACACACTCAGGAGTGTAGCACCCCCCCCCCTTATGATGCAGTGCAGGGTCAGCAATCCAACTACTTCATATGGGGTTAGAACTTACAGCCTCCTGCACCAAAAGTGAGTATGCTACCTGTAGTGCCACTGACAATGTATCACATGGGTTGTGAAGTTTCAGTGAGTGGCAGCTTATCATATTTTTAACAGTGATTCACTGAAAGACAACTGCATTGTGTGGGACTGGACAGCAAGGCAGCCGGTATTTTCACTTTTACCCCACTGTTGTATGACTGGGGAGCTGGTATAAGAAAGGGGGGTGTTGGGCCAAGCTACATATACGGGAGGTGAAGCGTGGTACCCCTGTATAAACTCCTTTTACTCTTTTAGTGCATTTTTGTTTTGTTTTAAGATGTAGAAATATTAATGAAATGCAGTATGATTATTCAATGTATCATAGGTAAATATACCTCGTTTTCCAGTTTAATAGTCATTCATTAAAATCCATTGTAATTTTCATTTTGCTTAATGTGCAGTGTATTGCTATATACCTTTTATTACACCTCTGCAATGCATTCAAGTGTTTCATAATCTGGAACTTTGCTATTCTGAGATCTACTGCAAAATAAAACATACAACAGATACATCTTAGTCACCCGCATGAGAACTGCATGTTAAAACTCTCACTGTTCACAACTTTCAGGTGTTGCTGTATATGCATTATTCTGCTGTGTTTAGTTACAGTAGTCAGGTATGTAAATAAAGAGTTCATGTGCCATTTATTTCAGCTGAAAACTTAAAAGTATGTTCCATACATGGGAAATTAAATTAAATTAAAATACATAATGTATAAACAATAGACGGGATCCCATGAATCAAATGAAATAAGTGAAACTGAAACAAGACATATAGTAAACAAGGTGAATACTCTGTTTATTAAAGTTGTATGCCAATGAGTTCTTCTTTGAGTTTACTACAAAGCAAAAAGCACTCTACAAAGGCCTGTCTTCATCTAAGTGATAATGACACTGATGTTTTTAGTTTCTTCTTAAAAAAATCAATTTGCTAAGTTATAGCATTTGACTTGGCAGTCCAAATAAAAATGAGATCTTTAGATCTGGATAATATACCCTCGTCCTAAGTATAAGGATTTTCCAACCACATTTGCCACATGATAATCAAACGAGAATGAACTGTCAACGCAGGTCCCTATGTTTTCATTTAGTAGTGAAGTATTGTCTTTACTATGATGGGGGTAGGGGATGTTCGCCAAATTAAATGATACTACAGCTAGTTTGATCCCATTTTCAGTACACCAGGTACTAACTGGGACATGTTCTTTCTAAAGGGTACAGGTGTCAGAGGAGGTCTTGACAATAACATCCAGTTTGCAGTCATCAGCAAATTTAGTTAGCTGGCAGTCCTTATTCACAGTTTGGAAATCAGAGAAATAAATGCTGAAATGGAAAGGTCCCAGTACAGAACCTTTGGGGGACTCCACTGGTTGCCTTAATACTTTCATATTAGGCACTGACTGCAAGAACTATGTGGGTTATGCCTTTTATCTAGTTTACTATTCATTTTACCACATAAGGATCAATATTTAGTGTATTTAGCTTGCTTACAAGCCTGCATGTGGTATGCTGTCAAAAGCTCTGGTATATCAGGGTGTGTTGTGTGAACATCACCACTGTCGGTAGCCTGAGTGAGCGTCTCAAAGAAATTAACTAGATTTAATAGGTAGGACCTTCATCCATGATTCAAGTAAATGGACAGATCTACATGCAGCAGTACAGGACAGCAAGAAAAAAGTAGTGGCATAAGGCTATATTTTACAGTTTATAACATTACAGTGTAATTTTCAGTTATACAGACAGTTACTGAAAATATGTATTGGCTTTAACAAGTGTAAACATTTAGACAACAGAGAAATAGTTAAAAGTGTACAAATTATAAATAAAAACCACATTACTCAAGAAACAATAGGACCAGCTAGGTGGGAAATGTATAGCTTCACACTATATACATGTTAAAATATCTTCCATTATATAGAAAGTCACAGCAGCTATTCCACACAGACGAACAAGACATGCTAATACTAAGGGATAACCAGCTGTCTGCACTAGAAATATAAGCAAATCATAAGCATCCTACAGGAGAAACACAAAAAAACTGTTTTAACTAAGACAAAGTGCCAAACTGAACACTTCAGCTGGGTATGGAGAAAGGCTTCAGTCCGTACATCATCTAACCAAACATGAGAGACGTGCGTGTTTAGAAGGGTGAACAGTTCATGGAAAAAAGTCAACTAGGATCATTAACGAGGAACATTAGAAGGAATCTTGAAGACAGGATAGAAGTGTGCTTGTAGGTCAGTGTGTTTTTTATACATGGGGGAAATGCACTCTAGACTAAAAGTGCAGTAATATGGAAGATTTTTAACAACTGAATGGAAAATGAGGGCACAGAAAGTGGAGTCACCTTTATTTTGGTTATGAAAATCACAAGTGGATGTGACAGCATTGAACAAATGTACAAGATGGTGAGTGAAGGTAATTGTTACTGCAGCGTAGCTCATGAACAATGACAGCATGCAGAAAAGCTGTGTTCTCTCTGAAGTTTAGTTAGCTTTGGCTTAGGATAAGCAGTGGTGTTCAAATTACAGAGAGTATGACATAAAACTGCAAATTTCATTTAAGGTACACCAGTGTTCATTTATTTCACAACAATTTCTGTCAGGATTACATGAAAAAAATAGGCACTTCACTTTTTCCTCTGGTAAGACACTCTGTGAACAAACAGCACAGATAACACACTACTGCAGAAAAGACACTTTCCAAACAGGGTATTAATGTAGGAGGACAGCCCAGTATCAAGTCTGCAGCTTCACAGCAGCGTATTAAGCCTCTGTGAAGCACAGGTGGAAAAAAAGCTGCCATCTTGTTTACACTCACTAAACATTGCAGTTTAGCTAGTGCAAAAATAAAGAAAAATGAAATGTGAACAAAAGCTCTGCTAACAAAAGTAAATGCCTCACAGTTACAAGGATTTGTTTTTATTTCCTTTTCACTAGCCATGGCTTTCAAAAAACACATTTAGCAAACATGAAA
>NC_056744.1:717763501-717888501 GCF_019279795.1 Protopterus annectens
TGCTTTATACTGATAAGGTTGATTACATAAATACAGTGTGTAACTACTGAAGTATCTGCAAATGACTAATGTGCCTCAAAAGCATACAACTGTAAGAAAAAGGAAGGAGCAAACTACATAGAAATAATGTTTAGGAGGAGTGATATTTCAGGGAGGGCAGGACTTGAGAGCAATCTATGTAATATTAAATTGAGTAATAATTTTTAAGACATAAAGCATATTTCATTAATGCATGAAAATGTCTTTGTAATGGACTGTTTTCTCTTTTCCAATTGAATATGTACTCATGGCACTATGTAATATGTTGTGTCTTTCAGCTTTTCCCGTTTAGGGGTCACCACAGCAGAACTCCAGTCCGCTAATGATTGGCAGTAGATTTTTACATGCCGAGTTGCCGGCCCTGATGCACAACCTTCAACGAAGGTATGCCCATTCACGCATGTCTCCACTCAGAAGACGCTCTAGCTGAGAATCGAACGGGACAACGTCTTGCTGTCAGGCGACAATGCTACCACAGCACCACCACCGCAGTATGACACTATGTAATATATGATGTTAATAAAAATTTACAGGACGTAAATAACATGCCTACACAAACCATCGCAAAGCTCTATTCCTGTACTCAGTCTCCTACAGACTGCTGAGAGGCGATCTATGCCTGGCCTAAAAACATCCTCTGATCCCACTCCGATGGACCTACTATGCATCTACAGAACAAATAGCATCAGATTACCCAATCTAGACACCTAAACCTCACCTGCAACACAAAGTGGGCCTGTTGGTGGGACAGGTATGTGTCTTAGACACTATCTCTTATTTGAAACAGGCTTCCCATCCATGGGAAGCAATCAGAAATTTACCCCTGGTCTAGCACCTATGTCTTTACTAGATAGAGGCAGCCTGTAAATGACTAACCACCCATGTAGAAGCCTACATATACTCCTTAAAATAACCCAGGTATCAAATATCAAGACATATTTGGGAAGCAAGACTATGCTTAAAAAGTCCTTCTGTGGTCATTAGACTAACAATCACCTATGAACCTACATTTTAAAAAAGCATACAGCTCTATATTGCCTTAGTATCAGTGCAATGGTTTCATGTTAGCAATTCCTGAAAGAGCACATCACAGCAATGCAGTAATAAGTGTAACACAGCTACAACTGTAAATGCGGATGCATAGATTAATGCCAGTCTTTGCAATTTGTGTTTTCAAGTATGGATACTATGTTATACCACCAGGTATATGTGTGGCCACTCCACAGTTGCACTCTCACAACAGAAAGCAGGAACAAATGGGTGAAAAGTGGCATGGAGGATGGCTCTGATGGCCATCAGGTGAACAGCAGTATGTGTGTGTGTGTGTGTGTGTGTGTGTGTGTGTGTGTGTGTGTGTGTGTGTGTGTGTGTGTGTGTGTGTGGATTTTGCAGAAGAAAGTTCCAAACAAAAATTGGTAAAATTAATGAGCCTATGTACAAGGACCCAATGACTAAAATACAAATAGGGTTTGGACTGATTCACAAGGGTATTCCCAGTGGGAGTGGGTGATGTACTACATTAGCAAACAGGTTGGAGGGGACAGTCTCATAAAGCTGCTATATGCAGATGATGTGGCAGTGTAAGTAGATTTTATAAATAGTGGAACACTTTAATAGCTTTAAGTATCTGGAAGTAGTGGGTGAGCAGAAAGGAAGTCTGAATGAGGAGGTCAAAGCTGGAAATACAGGGGCTGCAGCCAGCTGTGACAGAGTTTTATAGGTTGTGTGTGACAGAATGCCACAGAAACTGAAAGTAAGGTGTATAAAGCAGTGGTGTGACCAGCACATCTGTATGGTACAGACACTTGAGCATATCTAAACAATCTTAACTTTGGTTTGTGACTTACTGTGGAGTTGGCTGGTAAGAGAAGTTTTATTTGAATTTATTTGTTATCACTGTTTTTCACTGTTTGTAGGTAAGAAGGGATAGCTTGTTAACAAGATTTACTTTGACTCATATTTTGTTGTTTTACTTTAAATTTCACTATTGGTTGTTAGAAAGGGAGAGATTTTAGACAGGCAAGCTCTAGCCATCCCAAGGGGCCTAGACAGCTACAAATTCACACAGACTGCAGAGAGAAAAATCCAGAGCATATCTAAATAATCTTACCTCAGTTTGTGATTTATTTATTTTTACTGTTAAAAACAAGTGCGATTCCGAGCGATAGGAATTACAGCTTTTGTCTGGCTTGCACAAGTTGTACAGTCTGAACAACTTTACTGTACTTATTTTAGTATGTAGTCATACATTGCTTGTGTGATTTTTGTCATAGAGGTTGATTTAAGTTCTCTTTTAATTCTGTGGTTACTGATTTTGATTATTCTTTTCTTTTACAAGATTTTATTAGTTTGAAGCTGGATATGGATTCCTTACATGAGTATGCAATTAATGATTTGCTACTGTACAAATATCTTGTACAGTGTAATAAATGCTATCCATATTTAAATGTAACAGCTGATAACACTGGTGATCTGTGTTCCTCATATCAAAAGCTGGATGATTTGCTTACCATTTTAGAAGTAAATCTAGACTTAGTGATGGTGACTGCACTTGTGCAACTGGCACGGCTTGGAAAACTGTTGTTACATATATTAATAACTGGACTGGTGAGATAAGTAATGTTAGGCAAAGAGCAAATAGAACACATTTAGGAAATGAAGTGTCTATTGTCTGTAAAGATCATTCAACCCCTATGAAACAAGATGATGCCCCTGACACCTTTTGAATTCTAGATGCAAGTATTCAGCAATCTGAAGATCCAGACTGTTTAGAAGGAAATAAAAAAAGAAAGAAAGGAAGAAGTTCATAACAAATAAGGAAGATAAAGAAACTGATTAATGTCAATAATGTAAAGAGAATACGTAGTAAAAAGGACACTGCTTTGTTATGTAATATATAGGTTACAGGGAATGATGATATTTGTCTATCAGAAAACCTTCAGTCTACAGAAAAAGGCATCATTTTTCCAAAAGAGAAGGCAGAAAAAAGAGGCAAGGGGCAGGAGAAAAGGAAGAAATCAAAATTGAATGTGGAAGGATTGAGGAACATTACTGTAAGAAAAAAAGAAGAGAAAGGTACATGTTGACTACATGGCTTAAGCTGTGGCTTTACAATGCCAACTGGATGAGAATTTAATACACAGTGAAAACAGTGGGATTAATAAGGTGAATGGTGATGAAGATCTGTCTTTGTAACAATTGCTAGAGCAGATTTTATTGTACTAGAAGTTGAAGATTCTTCAGAGCTGGCCAGCAAAGATATTCTTGTAATTGGAGATTCTATTATTAGAAGAACTGATACTTATATTTGCAGAAAAGATAATGAACATTGAATAGTGCTATACATGTGAGGACGAGGAGCAAAATTAGAAGATGTGAGACAAGCCTTGGAACACCTTAATGTAAGGAAGTACGGATCTGTTTATATTCATGTTGGTAAAAATTATCTCATCCGCAAGGACTCTCTGACTGTTAGTATGGAACTGACAGCCTTCTTAGAGAGTTTAGCTTATACTGGTGTTAGGGCATATTTTTCACAAATCACCTACAGAAAGGATAGTCAGGTCACTGTGAATGAAAAGATTTTTGGGGTAAAAATCTACATGGAAAAAATGTCCTGTTTTAAAAAATGGAAATGTGTAGAGCATCCAAGCCTAGTTTTGGGCACACATGTGTACAGAGGATGTCGTGGATTTGTCAAAGATCAGGGAAGAGAATTTTTGCAGCAGATATTTTGCAATATTTGACAAACACCAGCCAGGATTTTTGCCAGGTCAAAAATTTAACAGTTCACACATAGCAACATTTGATGTATCTCTGATGGTTGTTAATGCTAGCAGCATTAATAATAACGTTTTTTACTGGAAAAATTGCCATGTTCCCACAAGATTGATGTTATTATTGTCTGTGAAACATAGTTAAAGAACAATGACTGGAAACCAGTTCTGTCAGGGTATAAGTGTTTTTACTGTAACAGACATTCTAACAAAAATCAGGTGGAGGTATTATGATAGGGATTAAAGATAGTTATGAGACCTGTGATTATTACATGTTCAGTGATAACACCAATACTATGAACTGCGTAACTGTGACAATAAAGACAATCCTGGAACATATAACAATTGTTGGAGTGTATAGACCACCAAAGTCAAGTACAGATGACCTAGATGAATTCACACATTTCTTGCATGAAACACAGAAGCAGCAACCAACAGCAGCAAGCAAAAGTTAGAACAAACCACAAGAGCAGGATGCAGGATACAAAGATTTATTCCGGTACCTCGGCCCAACAGCCTTCAAAGGAATAAACATCAAGCCTCCAGGTGCAGTATATATACACACACTGGTGCTACCCAACAATTAGACAATTAAAAACAATTGAGAAGAAATAGAACAACTCACAAGAATTAAAGAGACAAACACAATCTTAAAGCCACTAGCAACTGAAATACATAAATTGCTTATCAAAATTACTCTTAAATGTTTAAATTCACTTCTAAATTCAAACCACGAGGTTTTAAAGTGCCATATTTCAAAATGAATCTACTTTCTAGATTCAGTAAACTTTGTTGATAATTACCTCCAAAAAATGCATTAGGTCTGGCCAGGGCACAAAAATATAATGAGTCCACAGACCCATTATGCACACTATGAAAATGTTCAAATATTGGACTACTAATTCTAGCATTACGTACATCACCAATATGTTCTAATACACGTTTTTTTAGTTGACGTTTTGTCTGACCAATATAATATTTAGGCAAAGTACAGTCACAACCAATAATGTAAACTACACCACAGGAGCTGCAATTAAACTTATTTTCAGCAAGGTATTTAACTCCATTAATAATACTACCTGATAGATTTTTCACCCTCATACATATTTTACATTTTCCACATTGGAACATACCTAATTGTTTATCAGAATTCAACAAAGAAGTCTCACTAAACAGATATCTAGGTTTCAAAATTTCCTTAAGATTTGCATATCTGCCATATGAGAAAGAGACATATTTTGGAAACAGGTGCCCAATGTCTTCATTATTACAGACAATTGACCACAAAAAATTAACAATGTTACACAAAATATCCGAAAATAAAGAAAATTTTGTGACAAAAAACATCCTCTCATTCCTATCCATCTCATTATGAATAACATTAGTATGAGATATCTTTGTGGTATAATGCTTCTGACTAGAATCAAATCTTGCACGATTTTTCCTAATAGAAGTTTCAGAATAACCTCTATCCAATAGTCTCTTACAAACCAAATCAAATTCCAAATTCAAAAGGCTATGTTCAGAAGTGTGTTCATAAATTCGTTTGAATTCTCCATAAGGAAGCGCCTCAATTAAGTGCATAGGATGTGCACTCGATGCATGCAGAAAATTATTAGAGGCTACCTCCTTCCTAAATGGTTTAAATTGGACAATCCCCTGTTTGTCCACATATAACAAGATGTGGCTTTAAGATTGTGTTTGTCTCTTTAATTCTTGTGAGTTGTTCTATTTCTTCTCAATTGTTTTTAATTGTCTAATTGTTGGGTAGCACCAGTGTGTGTATATATACTGCACCTGGAGGCTTGATGTTTATTCCTTTGAAGGCTGTTGGGCCGAGGTACCGGAATAAATCTTTGTATCCTGCATCCTGCTCTTGTGGTTTGTTCTAAATGAAACACAGAAGGGAAGAATAATATTAGCTAGGGACTTAAATTTGCCAGAAACAGACTGGGATAATATTGATTCAACAACATTAGTAAGGAAATTATTCACAACGTATATTCAGGAACAAAACTTGCTTCAGATTGTAAAAAAACCTACCAGGGGGAGGAGCATACTAGACATTGTTTGGTTCCTAAAGAAATCACTGTTACTTCAAGGCAAGTATTACCACCATTAATGTGCAGTGATCATAGGGTTATAAAGATTAATTTGTTGCTAGATAATTCTGCCTAAGTGAAATCTAAACCAATGCACAGAAGAAAAATTACAGATTACGTGCAAGCAAAACAGTCACTATATAAAACTAACTGGAGTGAGGTGTTCAGTGGAAAAAATGCAGATGGAATAATGAAAGTTTTGAAACAGCAATTAAGTGCAAAAAATCAAAAAAATGTTTAACATCAGGATCTAGGCATACAATGTCAGGGGGATATATTTCCATAAGAACAAGATACCTAATTAAGGTGAAAGACAAGAAATATAAGAAATGGAAGAGAGGTCAAACTACAACTTTGAAAATTGAAATAAACAAGCTTGACAAATAGATTAAGAATAGCGTGAGACAACATCAAGAAAAATTTTGAAAAAATTTTATATAAATATATTGAGCATAATAAGAAACTTTTTTCTAGATGCATAAGATGCGGAAGGAGTAAAGACATACAAACTGATACACTGTGTGCAGATTCTAAAATTTATTCTCAGACACAACAGATTATAGATATATTTACAAAATCTTATGCAGAACAGTTTGGTTCCACAAAAGGGGTAATAAGTTGTCCTATTAACTTCCAGGTAGCCTTAGATACTGGAATCAAATTAGATTATATCAAAAAAGAACTGCGCAAACCGGATGCAAGCAAAGCACAGGGAAGAGACAGAATTAGTAACAATGACCTGACAACACTTCAGCAAGAACTTACAGTACCATTAGGTCATATAAATATGGGGCAATTCCTCAAAATTGGAGACATGTGCTTATTAAACCTGTTTTTAAGGGAAAGGGGATTAGGACAAACTCAGAGTCATATAGTCCATTAAGTCTACTTTCATGTTGTGGAAAAATAATGGAGAAGGTAATACTGGATAAGTCAATGTCAGAATTGGATAGGCTGGGACTTGAAACCATATATTAGCAGCATATGTTGAAAATAGATCCATTACCACATATAATATGATGTTCTAGAGCAATATAATAACAGCTATGAATTAAAAATTTTGCTGTGATGTAATTTATATAGATTTAATTTCAGCATTTGACAGGGTCATACGCAAAACACTGATCAATAAATTAGAAAAACTAGGTATTGATGTACTCTTGATAAGATGGATAGCTGCATGGCTTACAAACAGGACAGGGCAAGTATCATACAGCACAAACCAGTAACCGACCTCACAATACTAACAAAATAGAGTAAAGAAGGCACCTCAGCCGAAGTACTGGTGTATGCTCACACGTTGCTGCCAAAATTAAAAACGAATGATCCCAAGGTCCATAAACGTAACCAAATTTATTCACACATAAAATACAAAGAATAACGTCGACCTAGGTTTCGTTCACAACGAACTTCATCAGAACAACAAACTGAAATAAAAACCTTCTTTAAATAACCAAACCATCACCTCCAAGTGATACCTATTATTCAATTAGTAAACCAAACAATTGCTTAAAGGAACCTTGGAAAATTCAGTTAAATATTGCACTCATTTAAAGTTATACTGATCCTACCCATATGTTTGTATATAAATGCATAAATGTTGACATCTTGTAAAGTAATTGACAGAAAATGATTGTGTAAAAAATGATAATAAATACATATAAACATAATGATAATATATTACCCGTATGAATTAATGATTATTAATTAATAAGCCATGTATGACAATTGTGATATAATATAAAATAATATAATCCATATGCACATAATGAATAATTATTATGTAGCCGGTAGTTAATGAACACATAAAAAGCACATAAAACCCAATACGCAATAAAATTTGATGTACTATAATACAATGTATAACCATAATAAATATTAATAAATGATTATAAATGTAAATTAAAAACCGCTCCATGCAAATAAGTGGATTTATGTATAAATAAAATATTAGTAATCCATACTAATATGAATACATATGTATGTCAATAACTAAAATAATAATCATATAAATATTAATATTAATAAATAATGTTGTTAAGCAAAATATACACTAAACTTATCAAACAGTAATATATCATATTTATAAAAATATATATATATATATATATATATATATATATATAATGCAATTAATCAAATCAATACCCCTTAATATGCTTCATTCTTAAAATAGGCTTTATACTAATGAGTTCATTAAGTCCAGGGTATTGGTGAGCATTTAAAATAATTTGCATCCGCAATTCTAAGACATCCAAATTATATTTCGTTATTTTACCCTGGGGATCTAACAATTGATGAAACACCAAAAACTTAAAACTATGATTTCCATATTGATTTACATGCCTAGCTAATGCATTTGTTAATTTTTATTCTTTATGTCTAATAAATGCTCCCTAATCCTATCCCTCAAATGTCTACTAGTTTTTCCGACATAAAATCCTTCACATTGTTGACATTTTGCAATATAGACTACATTGGTAGTATAACAATTAATATTTTGACTGATATAAATGTTATGTTTGTTTACTATCACATTTGTACCGTAGGCATCAAAACTTACATGTAGAACACCTACCACATTTAAAATTGCCGAAGGTTTATGTGAAAATTTCTTACATTAACATTCAAACTTTCAAACATATCCTAAAAGATGTATCTTTCCTAAAACAAAGGTAACTTGTCCTTTAAAAATTTCTCCATTGTTTTATCACCAGTTATCAAATTCCAATTTTATCGATTATATTTTTATACTACATGATGTATCATTATATGTCGTAATATACAAAGGAATATTGTTACTTATATATTTCTTCAAATCGACCTGTTTGTCCTTGTGGTTATTAATCAGTGTCCCACTGTTACTACTCAATATAGCCTTATAAAATCCAATATGTCTTTTTCCAATCACTTCTTTTGCAATAGTCATACAAAAATCACTAGGATACCCCCTATTTAAAAATAATGAAATAATGTATTCTATTTCATGTTCGAAGTCCACCTCCTCACTAACAATTCTCGCTGCCCTCACCATTTGGCCTTTGACCACGGCCTTTTTCTGATGGTGAGGGTGCCAACTATCATAATGTAAATATGAATTTGAGAAGGTGGACTTCCTATGTATTTTAGATACAAGCTTGTGTTTGATTCTATCATAATTTAATTGTATATCTAAGTAATTAATATTATCCTGACTGATCACATATGTAAAATTTAAAAACACTACACAGTTATTAATATATTCTAAAAAGGTATTAAGTGCTGTTTGTTCACCTTTCCAAATAATAATTAAGTCATCTAAAAAACGACCATAAAACTTAACGTTATTAATAAATAAATCTGAGTTGAATACATAATTCAATTCCCAATAAGTCAATACAAAGTTAGCAAAATTGGGTGCACACGCTGCACCCATAGCTACCCCACTACTTTGTTTATAATGTACTCCTCAAAAATATATAATTGTTTTTGAGAACTATTTCCATTAATTTAACCAAAACGTTAACTTTATTCTGATCGTATAAATTAGTATAATATAATTGCTCCTCTAGCCATTCCAACCCCTTCTCATGGGGTATAACAGTAAAAAGGTTACATACATCCAATGTAACAAAAAAATCCCCATCTTGAAATTCTATACTCTTAATTTTATTCAAAAGGTCCCAAGAATCTTTTAGAATATGAGTAAAATACTCTATACCTGGTTTTAAATGAAAATCTAAAAATTGACTAATGAAATGTGTCTTACTTCGTTTGCCATCAACTATAGGTCTGAATTGTAGATTATCCAGACCTTTATGTATTTTAGGGATGCCAAAAATGCCACTAATAACAGGATATTCATTTTTCAAAAACTGCCATTCTTCCTCATTTATCTCCCCTTGGAACAGCATGTCAAATAACGCATTGTCTATTCTGTTATATGCTATAAATATCTCATTCCTACTAACCTGCTCATATGTGACCCCTTCTAACATGGCATTAATATAAGACACATAATCTTCATAATTAACAATGACTATTCCACTACCCTTATCGGGTTTCATAATTCTAATACCTGGGGTTGTGATTATCTTGTTTAAAATGCCTTCTTCCTTCGCAGTTAAATTATTACTTTTATAACATTTTTTATTTTTATTTTTATTATTAATGGCATATTGAGCAAAAACATCCCTAAAATCATTTTCTGTTGCTTTCTCAAAAAAGGCCACTTTCTCATGCATAGGTGGGTTGTAAAAACTGGGTTTAGATAATTTACTTGCACTTATCTGTCCATTATCCCAGTTGCTACTCTGATACAACACTTTTAAATTCAATTTCCGAGTAAATAATTTCAAATCTAATATTGTATTAACAAGATTACCCATCCTGCAAGGTACAAAACTAAAACCTTTTGAAAATAGATTAACACATTCATTATTAAAAACTTGATTAGTATAATTATAAAGCTTAAAATCACCTTTTGTGTTAGTAACAATATTGGGTTTAAAAAACAACCTACATTCATTTTCCTGTGCTTGTTGATTCATCCCTTCCATAACCTCATTAACCATACCCACATTTTCTACTATATCATACATTCCTATTGTATTATCACTTTCATTAAATCTATAATTTTCTATATTGTCTGACATTCCTTCATATGAATATATAGATAAATTATTCAATGCATCATCATTCTCTACACACTGACTAACAGTAACTTGGTCTATAGCATCATTATAAAACATATCACAATCTGTTCGCTGTTGTTCAGATTCATTAAAAGGCAAAACAGTCTTTAAATGAGCAATGTCCGTACTGACAACCTCACCACCATGAATTTCAAAACTGTCCGAATCATTGTTCTGTGTAGTGATAGAGACATTGTACATATTATGGCCTTTGTCAATACATGATGTTATTTCACATACATTACTTTGCTTACTGTCATTACAAAAGTAACTGAAATTTGTCATACTGTTGACATGATTCAAACCAACTTGCGGAACTACTGGTAAATTGCTAAAAGAAGTTCCGTTTATTTCAGTAGCTTGTTCATATGCTTGTTTAATGGTATTTGATGTCGTTGAAATTAAATCTTGCTCCTGTGTATAATAAACTGCTTGATTGTCATTCCCAAACAAAGTCTTTTTATTAAATGATAAATTAAATCTCTGCTGTTTACCACATACCTCTGAATGGTGGACGCCAGCGGCCATACAGCAACTGGATAGGTGAAATTCTTGGTTACAGTCAGGGTGTCCCACAGGGCTCTGTCCTAGGCCCTTACTTGTTTATATTGTATCTTTCAGACCTAACTTTTTCATCTGAGGTATTCTGCAGTCTATATGCAGACAACCTAAAATTGGGTAAAGTGATTACAGGTGTTATAGATAAGGCATGTCTGCAAAATAACTTTACTAAAGTGACTGTTTGGGCACAGGAGAATAATATTCTGATTAACACATCAAAAACTAAGCATATGAGATTTGAAGAACATGAACTGAAAGGTGAATATATTATACAGCACACAGTGATTGATGCTGTATACTCATTTAATGACCTGGGTCTATGGGTAGACCAGCTATGAGTTTTTCTAATCATATCAACCAAATGGTTAAAGATAGTTATAGAACTATAGGTTGTATAAAAAGATTTATAAAGTCTTGGAAATCAAAAATTATGAAGTCTTTATTAGTAACATTAGACCCAAACTTGAGTATGGAATAGCAATATGGAAACTCTATAAGAAAACAAGCATTTGTAAACTAGAAAGAGTACAGCAGAAATATACCAAGGGCATCCATGGGTGTGAAAATTTAAGTTATTATGAAAGACTAAAATATCTGAACTTATACAGTGTTTCCTATAGATATCTATGAGGAAATCTTATTCAGGTATATAGGGCATTTAGACACAACTACCTCTGGAAATGTTTGGGGTTATCAAAAAGTACTAAACAATCATCAGACAACCTATGTAGAAGATTCTACAGGAATGAGAAGTGTACTAATTGGTTTTATGACAGAGTAGCTGATGTGTGAAACAGACTACCAAATTTCATTAAAGCAAGTACTAGTTTAGATATTTTTAAGAACAGCCTGGACTCTTATTATGGGAAGAGGTGTTTTGGTATATTGGCAAGCTAGAAGGGCATTAATGCCTGTGCATGAAATATGTGCATGTATGTATGTATGTATGTATGGGCAGTGAAGGCAGAGGAGTTGAGAAAGCTAGAGGTGATGAAGAGCCTGTAACAAGTGGTAGGATGTACATGGTGGGACACATGAAGAAATGATGACATTAGATTAAAAAACAAAGCAGTTCATTTTGCAAATGAGGCCAAAAAGAATAGATTACAGTGGTTTGCTGTATGTGCAGGAAAGAAGAAGATGATTTGGTGAAGAAGATTTGGGAGAGACAGGAGGAAGATGAGAGGAAAAGTACAGTTGTGTACACTTACCATAAATCTAGATGTTTGGGTGTATTCACTGTTGCAGTCATTACATTTGGGTAATCTGCTGGCAGGTTGCCCTCAGTCAGCCTGAATAACAAAGTCTTGGGTCCTGCATCGGTTGCTGTCTCCTCTTCCATGACGTCAGGTCGTCAGGGGTATAAAACATGCAGCCAACGCCATTTTATTCAGTTTTTCTTGCCCCAGATGTCAGGTGCCCCCCAAATGGGGAGAAAAAAAAATATATATACATATATAAAAATAAACAGCAATATATGTAAATGCACTTTTAGCAACATAAACTTTACCTTCATCTAAAAGCAAATACACCACAAAGGCTTTAGAATATAGTGAAGGAAAGAGAAGTTATAGAAAAGGGGGGTGGAGGGTGGGTAACCCGGAATGCAACAGTGAATACACTCGAACATCTACATTTATGGTAAGTGTACACAACTGTACTATGTTCTTCGTGTTTCACTGTTGCAGTCATTACATTTGGGTAGAATCCCAAAGCTATGGATGGGAGGATGGAACTAAATAGCATTAGGAATGGCTATAAGGCCCTGCAGAACTGCAGTGGCAAAGCCTTCCCTGGATGTGGAGGAGAGAGGCAAATGATAATGCTTTGTGACGGTATGAACAGAGCTCCAAGAAGCAGCTTCTAGAATGTCTTTGGTTGGAACTCCTCTGAGAAAGGCTGCTGAGGTAGAAGCAGCCCTGGTGGAATGTGACCTGATTCCCTTGAGCACAGGTTTACCATGGTGCAAGTAGCAGAAACGAATGCAGTGGCTTAGCCACTTAGAAATAGTCTGCTTTGATATAGCTTTCCCCTCTGATTTTGAAGCAAATGCCACCAGTAGTTCCTCAGACTTTCTTAGAGATTTGGTCCTGTTTAAGTAGAATCTTAGTTGTCTGTGTATATCCAATGAATGCAGAATCTGTTCCCCCTTGTTCTGTGGATTTGGGTAAAATATTGGCAGGTGAATTGCTTGATTAAGAGCTGCACTGGATACCACCTTAGGCATAAAGGAAGGATTGGTTCTGAGGGACACCCTGTCTGGGTAAAATGTAATAAATGGCTCCACAGCCATGAGAGCCTGTAGTTCTGAAACCCTTCTTGCTGAAGTAATTGCCAAGAGGAAAGCTGTTTTCCAAGATAAAAAAATTATATCCGCAGTAGCTGCTGGTTCAAAAGGAGGCAGGGTGAGTTTTTCCAGCACAAAATTGGGGTCCCATGCAGGAGTTGGTGATCTTCTGGGAGGCCTTAAATTTTTGGCCCCTCTAAGATACTGTTTTAGCAGAGGATGAGAAAAGAGGGGAGGCTCCGTGTTGTAATGAGCTGAGATGGCAGATGCATGGATTTTTATTGAAGAAAAAGATAGGCCCTTGTCAAGCATCTCAGTCAAGTATTGTAAAATCTGAGGGATATTTGGTTTTGCTGTGTCCATTCCTTGTGCTTGGTTCCAAGCACAGAATCTCTTCCATTTATCAGCATAAGATTTTCTAGTACTAGGTCTTCTGGCTTCCAAAATGACATCCATCACAGATTTACTGAGAGGTGTTGTTTGAATAATTAAATGATCAGCCATGCTGCAAGGTTCAGAGGTTGAAGCTGAGTGTGCAGAATTTGATTGTTCTGCTGAGACAGTAGATGAGGTATTTGAGGCAAGTACCAAGGAGGGAGTTGAGACATATTCCTTAGAATTGGGTACCAGTGCTGGCGAGACCAGTCCAGAGCAATCAGAATCATTTTTGGTTTTTCCTGTCTGACCTTTAGTAAGACCTTGGAGAGAAGAGGCAGAGGGGGAAAGGCATAGACCGATAGGTTTTTCCAACTGAAGGATAGGGCATCCACTTTCCATGCTTGTCTGTGATAAGTCCTTGTGCAGAATTTTTCCAGTTGATAATTTTGGGGAGAGGCAAATAGATCTATGTCTGGGCTCCCCCATTTTTGTGTTACCATGCTGAAGATTTGTGGATCCAGTTTCCACTCGTGCGGGTCCATAAGATTTCTGCTTAGGTCATCTGCCAGAGTATTTTGTTTTCCTGGCAGGAATTGAGCTTGAAGATGAACTTGGTAAGTCAAAGTTGTGTTCCACAATGCCATGGCTAGTCTGCAAAGGGGGTAGGAATGTGTACCCCCCTGCTTGTTTATGTACCACATAACCATGGTGTTGCCCGTCTTTATCAGTAGTTGTCCTGGATGAAGTAAGTCCTTGAAGGCTGTCAGAGCATTCTGAACAGCTAGCATCTCTTTCTGGTTGATATGCAGATGCATTTGTTTTAGGATCCATATGCACTGAATGCAGCTTCCCATGAGGTGGACCCCCCAAGCATAGTCTGATGCATCTGTAGTTAGGGTTTGGGTGGCAGGGGGTAGAGTGAATGACAGTCCCTTGTTTTGGTGACATGTCTCTGTCCACCAAAGAAACTACTGTTTTAGGCAGGGAATGAGAGGAATCATTGTTTCCAGACTGTGACAATCTTGACTCCATAAACTTTTTAGCTACCATTGAAGTTTCCTCATATGCAGTTTTGCATACGGAATTAGTAGAATGCAGGATGCCATGAACCCCAAAGCCTGCAGAATTTGTCTTGCAGATAACTGGATTTTTGTTGCCATCTGTTTGAAGTATGTTGTCAGTTGCCTTTGTTTGTCTGGCATAACGTAAGCCATCTGGGCAGTTGTATTCAAGCTTGCACCCAGGAATGTAATTACTGGAGGGGGTACCAGTTGGGATTTCTTTTCATTTATTGTGTACCCTAGGCATGTTAGTAGTCTTTTTACAAATGCCAGATGTTGAAGAAGAATGTCCTTGTTCTCTGCTTGAATGAGAAAATCGTCCAGGTAAGGATAAATTTGTATGCTTCTTTGTCTGCAAAATGCAATTACTGGTGCCAGGCACTTTGTAAAGACCCTGGGCGCAGTAGATAAGCCAAAGGGCAGTGCAGAGAATTGGTAATGCAAAAAACCTGCCTTGAAGCGGAGGAATCTTCTGCACAATTCCCTTATTGAGATATGCAGGTATGCCTCTTTTAAGTCTAGAGTCACTAGCCAAGCATTCCTGCCCAGCATAGGCAATAGCTGTTGTAAAGTCAGCATTTTGAATTTTGGAATGTCCAGGAACGTGTTCAAAATCAATAAGTCCAGTATTGGACGCCAGGCATTGTCTTTTCTGGGTACCAGGAAAAACTTGAATAAAAACCTTGTCCTTTTTCTTGTTCTGGTACTGGTTGAATAGCGCCCATATCCATGAGGGACGTAACTTGTTTCTGAGCCTTTGCCCATTGATTTTGTGGCAGATCTGGCCAACAGTTTGGAATTGGCAAAGTGTGGAAATGAAATCTGTACCCCTGGGATACTATGTTTAATACCCACTTGTCCTGGGTAATTAACTGCCAATTTTGAGCATGAAGTGCTAATTTTCCCCCCAAGGGGGCTGCCAAAAGATAAGTGCTTGGTGAAGGTAGAGGGAAGTCATTGAGACTGCTTACTATAGGGTTGTGCTTTGTTTCCTCCAGATTTGGAGGTGGAGGCACCCCATTGCTTTGACCTGTAAGAACCCTGTGATTGGTATCTAGAGTCTTTTGAGCGCCTGGATTTGCCTTGAGAGGCTCTGTTGGACACAGGAAAGGACCAGTTTTTAGTAGGCCAGTGCCTACTGAACCTGGGTGGCTGCACTTATAAGAAATCTTTTACAGTTTGCATAGATTTAGCTGTATCTTCCATTTTCTTTAAACCCCCTTCTGCCTTACTACCAAACAGAGTATCATGCTGTAAAGGGGCATCCAACAATTTAGCTTTAACATGATCAGGCAGATTTTGCTCCTTGAGCCAGGCATGCCTTCTAATCACAGATCCAGTAACTGCGGACCTGCAAGAGGCCTCCGAGGAATCAAAACCACATTGCAAAGTATGCTTTCCAACCTGTTCTGCTGCATGCAATAATTCCTGTAATTCCTTATTTTCCACACAATCAGAAATTAACATACGTTTCTGTTTCAATAAGCCCATAACATGCTGTTGATATTTAAACATATGAAACTGGCAGTTTAAGGTCCTAATTGCCAAGGTTGCAGACGTATAAACCTTCTTTCCCTATCTTTCCAGCGCCCTGGATTCTCTATCAGAGGAGGTAGGGTTTTTGGCTGTAGAGGCCTTTACACCTTTGGGACCCTGTGAGATAGTCTCAGGATCAGCAGCAGGATTTTTGAAAAGGAATTTGTGGGAGTCAAAAACCCTGTAATATCTGTCTGGCTTACTAGGAGCCGGAGGTAGGGAATCAGGAGCCATGTTTGATTCCAAAAACACATCATCAACAATGTCTAATACAGGAGGTATTGCCAAAGGCCTATGCTGAGGAAGAAGAAGGAAATCCCTAAGCCTCTTTTTTGATTCAGAGAAATCCTGACTCTCCCAATGAAAATGTTCCCTTAAAGTATCCAAAAGAATAATCCTCAGGAGGAGATGCAGATGGGATGGATTCTTCTGCATCAGAATCCTCATAGGGTGGAACAGAAAATTCCTGATCAGAAGAGGAATCAGAAGAAATGGAAACCTGATCTGAAGATTCATAATCAGTGTCTTGCCTAGGCCTCTTAGCGAGGGGGGGGGGGTTGGGAACCCCTGATTAAGGTAATTAAGTCCTCAGCCATTTTGATCATCTGTTTTTTAGGCATAGGGGCCTGAGCATGTGGCTAATGCATCAGTTTCTTAGGCTTAAAAGATGTTTTTAATCTTGTTTTTGAAGCTGGTGTCAGTTTTATATAAAAATGTTGAGGCCTGAAAACACCCTCAGAAGCCGGTGCCTGCTCTGCGGCTCTGGACCCATCCAAGGGAGAAACATCTGCGGGTTCAATACTCTGAGAATCTCGCGGCATACCAGACTCCACATGGGTCTCGGTAGAGGCCTGCGACTCAAAAGTAGTGGGTATCAGGGGCTGCGAAAGCGCCTCACTGAGTAGCGGTGAACCAGCAACTGGTTTAGGAGAAGCTTCGTCGTCAGTTTTGGACCTCGGTCTGTCTCTGTCTTTTTCTTTGCGTTTTTTGTGAACTCCGGTAGTCGGATTGCTAACCAATGACATTTCAGGGTAATTAAATCTGGATCCAAAGTATTTTGAAGCAAAAATATACCGACGCTTAATAGTGCGCTGGTTAAATCTAGCACAAAACCGACAGCAAGGCAAGTTATGATCTGGGCCTAGGCAAGGAATACAGTACAAATGAAAATCCTTATGAGGTATTTGCTTCCCACAAGTAATGCAATTATTAACTTTTACATCAGTAAGGAGCAAGAAAAAGTTTCCCCTACGGGGTACTTAGCTTTAGTTGAAGACTTCAGTTCTGAAATTCGAATGCGAACATTTCAGGAGTCAGCCGACCGGCACTTGCGAACTGCTTCTGCTTCGGGCACCACGCGGCAAGAAAGACTGAATAAAATGGCATCGGCTGCATGTTTTATACCCCTGACAACTTGACATTATGGAAGAGGAGACAGCAACCTACGCAGGACCCAAGACTTTGTTATTCAGGCTGACTGAGGGTAATTTGCTGGCAGATTATAATGTAATGACTGCAACAGTGAAACACGAAGAACATCAAGGATGTCCAGCAAAGAGATGGATTGATTGTGTGAAAGAAGACCAGCAACATTTAGGGATGACTGTCAAAGAAGTAAGGTAATTGATACACCTGGCAACAGCTCACATGACTACCCAACACCATGTAGAAAAATGTGAAAAAGGGGGTTGATGATGATGACTACCTGATGGTTCAATATGGTTTTGTTTGGGATTTGACTTCTTCCAACAGCATTTATGAGAATGCATGAAGTGAAGACAAAATCTTTATAGAGGAGTTCATAGGTTGTTACTAGGCTATCAGCCCTAGGGCCTATACAAGCCTAGCCATAACAATTCCCTGGCTATTTCTTCCCACATTATTTACTTTCCTGGACCCCTGTCTAGCAGGGCGACTGACGTGATCCCTGGGGTGAATTTCCTTTCTCCCATCCAATCGTCAAGGTTCCTCTTGAAGAGGTCCAAAGAGGCACTCTGCTTGACATGTATGGGCAATCTATTCCAGAGTCTGGGGAGTCTCTGGGTCAGGAACCTATCCCTCCAGCATGTTTTGTTTATTGTGATGACAAGGTTTAGATCCCTGGAGCGTGTAGCCCTGAGGGATTGGGATTTCTTTAAGTGTAGCATGTCCAACAGCTCTGGGTTTGACATGGCCTTGTATGTTAAGCAGAGATCGCCTCAGAGTAGGCGATATGCGACAGAGTACAGCTGGAGTTTTATAAGGCGGTCAACGTAGGACATCTGCTTTAGGCCTGTGATTCTTTTAGTGGGGTATTTCTGAGGCCTTTCCAGTTGTTGCAGATGTCTTGAGAGGTACATACCAAATGGGGCATTGTATTCTATAATGGGTCTAATGAGGGATGAGTACAGTGGGACAATGACCTCCTTTTTCTGGATGAAAAGCCCTTCATGATGAGGTGTGCCACATAGAAGGATTTCCTGACTGTTGTGGCGATGTGGTTATTGAAGGTGAGACCACTGTCCACCTGTGTCCCTAAGTCTCTTATCACACTTTCTGTGTTTAGTGTACTGCCACCTATATGGTAATTCATGGATACATGTTTTTCCCAAAGGGATAACAATACATTTCTTGGCATTGAGCTTGAGCCCATGGCTCTGGCACCAAGCATCTGTTTCTGTAAGGCCCTTTTGTAGAGTATCCACATCATTTGAGGATTCAATAATGGCTCCCAGTTTGCAGTCATCTGCAAACTTTGTTAGCCAGAGTCCCTTAGTGTTGACCTGTACTTCAGAGAAGTAGATGCCAAACAAGAGCGGCCCCAGGACTGAACCCTGAGGTACTCCACTTGTCGCTTGTCTGGAGCTGGATTTGGAGTCGGCTACTTTTACAGTGTGGGTTCTATCAGTAAGCCATTTAGCAACCCATTGGGTGACATAGGGATTAATGCCCAACTTAGTAAGTTTATCTATGATTCCAGAGTGGGGATGGTGTCAAAGGCCTTGGCAAGGTCTAGATAGGCTGTGTGGACCACCTTACCCTTGTCCATGGCTCTGGAGACTGATTCAAAGAAGTCAATCAGGTTCAGGAGACAAGATCGGCCCTTCACAAACCCAAACTGGGTGGGGTCCAGTGTTTGAAGGTTGCCAATGTCTTTGTTTATAAGTTCCATGATAATACGCTCCATGACCTTGCAGATAAGGCTTGTCAGACTGATGGGACGGTAGTTTCCGGGATCCAAGGTGGATCCCCCCCCTTGTGGATTGGGATAACTGTAGCTCTGCGCCACTCAGTGGGCACGAAACCTGAGGTGAGGCTATGATTAAACATGACACTTAGGTGAGGTGCCAGTTCATATTGTAGTTCATGTAGTACACAGCCTGGGATGTCATCTGGTCCCATGGATGCTGTATTCCTGGCTTTAGAGAGTGCGTTTTGTACCTGTGTGGCCGTTATTACTGGAATTTGGCAATCTTCCGGTATTGAGATGGGCCATTTAGGGGGGGGGGGTGAAGTTGGCACTGAATCGATCTGCCAGGATATTGGCAATATCCTTTGGATCAGTATATTTAATGCCATTCTGTTATCCAGTTTCTGGCTGTTAGGGAGGACTGGCTTTTGAATATGACAGTCAAATGTGAACATCATGTTTAGATACTTTAATATGTGTAATAAATAATTAATATGTTATAGCTGAAGCTCGAGCCAAGCCAAAACTATCCTCTACTATAAAAAGTGTAACTTTGGGCTAGATTAATGTAGTACTGTGGGGGACTCTGACTACTCACATTCTCACCACTCACAAACACATACACACACACACACACACACACACACACACACACACACACACACACACACACACACACACACACACACACACACATCAATGGGCAGTTTAGAAGACTGCCAGTTCACCAGTCTGTTTAACTGACATGTTACAAGAAGCCACAGCTTGTGTTGAAAATCCATGAGGATACAGGAACTAGAGGCTGGCACTTTATAAAAGACAAGAACCAAACTGGAAAGGCAAGTTTATTTATTAATTTATTTATTGACATTTGTTGACCGGGTTTGTCCAGCTGGGCTTGTAGCCCATTTTCAGTGGACCCGAGGAGAAAAGCTCCAATGGTACATTTGTAAAGCATGATTTCTTGTACCTGACTGATAGATGAACTCTCTCAATAAACTTCAGTACTGTCAGCACACATCTGTGGTCCAGTGACAGGTATCAATCAAATCTTTTATAAGAAAGTAACTGGAGCTCCAAAACTGAATTATATGTACACCATCAATAATAGTGCTCTGGCAAAGCAAACATCCCTTAAAAATGACACAAGGGGGCATGACCAAGATGACAGTCTGATAGCAGCAAAAATCCATAGCTCTGCTTAGATTTTAATATCATGACAGGAAATATACTTTATTTTTTAGAAAAACCTAACTGAAAGTACACTAAAACTTAAATTAACATAGACTACGTATTATTTTCTAAAAATTAATACATAGTCAAGGGAATTTTTTAATTATTCCTGTCAAGAAGTTTTCTACTGGAGATCTCAAGATGAGCAACTCGAAGAACCCACACCAGGAGAGTGCAGTGAAGAAAGAGTTACATCTTATAATAACAAGCATTCAAGAACTGCCACTAAAAATGGACACATTCGAAAACAAAATGGATATTATCAAACAAGAATGCAGTAAACAACTGGAACTTCTAAATGGAACAGTAAAAAAACAATCTGAACAGATTTTTGCCTTAGAGGAAACAGTAACTGACCTAGATACTAGAGTGACAGAAAATGAACATCACAATGAATTTCTTCTGAAACAAAACACCAGGCTGATTGAGAAACTGGAAGACCTTGAAAGTAGATCAAGGAGGAGTAGCATAAGAATATATGGAATTCCTGAGAAAGAAGAGGGTGCTAACATGATTCATTTCCTCAATAAGTGGTTTTCATCGGCACTAAATATGCCTGAATCCCTCTCTTTTGGAATTGAGAGGGTTCATCGGTCCCTAGCAAATCCAGCTTCATCTCTGAGTTCATATAACCCAAGGTCTAAAAGTTAGATTTTTTTCCTCGCAATTCCCTTATCATGATGGGTGAAAAGTTATTCATTTTGACAATGACTACACCTCTACAGTCATATCCAGAAGAAAGGAGTGTGTTCCTCTAATTAAGTCCTTGAAAAAAGTCAATATTAAAGCTCAAATTCTTTTTCCTGCAAGAATAAGAATCACCTTGCCAGAAGGAGTGAATATCTTTGATTCCCTACAAGAAGCAGTAGAATTTATCAAAAAGAAGAAAATACTGCCGGACATAGAAGAAATGGAATGGTCATCCCACAGTAACAAAAAATGGATGATCTGTGAAGGAAGTAGCAAACAAAACTAAGAAACTAAAGGACAAATGAATAAATTCCATCTAATTTTAAATGCTTTGTTTTATGAATCATAATATATTTGATTCTGGAAAGTCTCTATGCTGTAAGGTAATGTGAATCATTTTTATTATTAACTTTCTCTTTTCCTTTCTATATCTACTTCTTCTAATTACATATAGTACTAAGTATTTAAATAACATTCTCTCTCTCTCTTTCTTTCTTCCTATTCTTTTTTCTTACCAATGTTCCTTTTCTCTCTTTTCCCCATTATAAATACTTTGCATACTTTTCCCTTTTAAATACCTACAAATGATGTGTGTCTTCTAATACTTCAGTAATAGTATAATTTGACTTAATACCAAAGTGCATTTTTTCTAGTGGGTCAGTGGTGCGGTAACAAGGTGTTTCTGATTAGTGTTTCTAACTAGATGTTTTAGACTCTTTGTTTAGATACATTTAAACATCAATACAGTACATTAATGGGGTTTTATAGATAGCTAAATTATATATATAATATATATATATATATATATATATATATATATATATATATACACTAGGTTCTTTTTTTTTCTTTTTTTTTTTCTCTCTCTCTCTGGCCTGGTTAACTGATGGGTATATGACTGAAATGTTATAATATGATTTCAGATTTGAGGCAGTTGTTGTTACTTCTAAATAGCTCTTTTTTATATGAAAGGGGTAATTTTTTAATGATGTTGATGTTTTGTAAAGAAACTGGTGGTCTGTGTGACTGTTTTCATTGTGAAGATTCATGACATGCACTGACAAGGCAGCTTGAGTGTTTTTTTGGTTTTTTTTTTTTTTTGCTTTGCTTTCTGTAAACTCTAAATGCTTCAAGATCTGAATTTCCTGCTGAAAATGCTTTTTTCTTCACTAGAGACAACTTCTGTTGTGCATGAGCCTATTTAGATACTTTTTAACAAGTTTATGAAGCTGCAGCTTGAGGAAACAACAGTGATGACATAACTTGACCCTTTGAACTTGTTAAATGGTTGTACTTGGAATTATTTTCTCTTGAAAATGTATCCTTTGCTAGATACTTTAAATGATAAATAATTAGTTCTGATAAAAGTGTTTAACACCTTTGAAAATCCCTATGTTCTCTTATAGATGCATACAGATTCAATGACACTATTAGTAACTAAATGACATCAAGTGAACTAGGAGTTGCATTAGAAAATTACTGTGTATATTAAATCAGACATATGTTATATAACTAAACCTTTAGTAACTAAACAGAGGGTTGTGAGGCCCCCCTTTTCTCTCTCTCTCTCTCTCTCTCTCTCTCTCCCCCCTTTCCTGATGAAAGATGTCAACATAGATATTGTTAATACATATGTGTAATATGAGTATAATTGCAAAATATAACAGTTATGTTGTAATAAATGTTATATATATATTCAACAGATCCTTACATGAAAAATGATAGATAGATGACTGACAAAATGGTTACATGATCTGATGTTTCTTGAAAAGTCTTGGAAATAATGACAATCTTCTTAACCTTCAGCTTCTAATGTTTATACATACTTTGATCTGATCTGTATTTCTGGCATATCTACATACTAGAGGTGCTATTATATTTCATGGATTCAGATTTCTTTAGTTGCTTTCATAATGATTTTCTTTTTTGTTTTTATACTATATTCTAAGCAGAGATGGATAATTTGTGTCATCTGGTATTGGAGAGGTGGTGGAAGGATGGTTTAGTTAAGTTTTTAACTAAACCAGAAACTTTATGTTTCATGTATGCATTTGTAAATAGTTTTGGGTTTTTGAAAGTAGTGCTTAACACACATTATGCATCCATGAAAAGAATGTTTTCAGTAGATTTCAAGTCAACATGGAAAGAAGGTCTTTCAGTTAGTAATAGCATACATATTATAGTCAATAGCTTATAAATGTTTACCATTAAATATTAATGGTTTCAACAACAATCTCTAAAGAGCAGGTTTGCTTAAATATATCAAAATGCATAAAGCCCAGGTCATCTTTTTACAGGAAACCCATCTATTAAAAAAAGATCTACAAAAATACTCATTCAATGGTTATTCCATTCTGGCTGATTCATGTTTTAAGACTAAGAGAAGGGGCACTCTTTATCTATGGAAAAATACTTATACTATAGATACAATTTCAGATAAAGATGGGATGCTAAGCATGGTTATTTTGGAAATCAATAGGAAATATTATACTTTGATTAATACATACTGGATACCAGGACTGAGTACTAAATATGTTGACAAATATATGGACATGATTACTTTAAATGTAAAAGGGGGAATTATAGCAACAGGTGATTTTAACTTATGATTATCAGGCAATGATACTTCTAAAAATGGTAAAATAAAACTAACATCTCAAGCCAAGAAGTTAAATGATTTTACAAACCAGATGAACCTTAAAGATATACATGTTCTAAGAGAACATTATTCCTTATTCTGTACTCACTATTCATATCGGTTTGGTACACAAACAAACATTGATAAGGTCTTTCTATCAAATAATATATACTCTAAAATAAGTGACGTATTGACTTGTCCACTTTTGGACCACAATGTTATAAACTTTACATTAACTACACATACAGATGATTTAAGATTTCTACAGATAATTCCTGCTTACATAACTAAGTTAAATGACTTTAGATAATGGATAATGAAAAAAAATAGACATGTTTACGAAACCAAATGATAATGGTGAAGTGACTGGTACTATACTATGGGACACCTTTAAAGTTTATATATACAATAGAATAAAATCCTGGTACCTTAAAAAAGGGAGAGAGTGGGACAACGAACTTATAAACTTACAAAAAAAATAGACAAGATAAAAATGGATGCAAAACCGAATAACAAAGTAGCACATAATGAAATTACTAAGTTAAATCAAAAGTACTTAGAAGTTCTGAATCATAAGGTAGCCATAAACCTGGAAAAATTGAAATTGCAATATTATGCTGTAAATCCCAAATATCTACATAAAATAACGGTAAGATCCAATAAAATAAACAATCAAAATGTTATTAATGAGATTAAATATAAAATGATGGTTCAGTTAACAGTACATCTAACTTAATGGGCATATTAAAAGTGTTCAAAAACCACTATAAATATATAAATAATAACACACCACTTTTGGAGACAAATAATGTAATAAATATTTTTATTCAAGAAAATATAACTACTAAGGTGTCAATGCAACAAAATAACATATTAAATAAACAAATAACACTAACAGAAGTCAAAGAGCAAATAAAAGATTTAAAAAATAATAAAGCTCCAGGACTGGATAGAATAATTCCTGAACTATTTATTTATTTATTTATTTCGCATTTGTTAACCAGGTTGGTCCAGCTGGGTAAGAATTTACCCTTTTTCAATGGAGACCCGAGGGGAAAAGCCCCAAACAAATACATACAAATAGAGACAAATTAACAATATTAAAGAGCAAAACAATCTTATGGATACAATGGATAAGAAGAACATAATGTACTCAATGGAATAGCACATAGCTATATATACAAAAAGTGTAGTAATAGGTTGTAATGATGAGTGCCTTTACTATGGTTAAACAAAAATGTATAACACCCCCATTGTGGAAATACTCAATTATCTCATATTAAAACAAGGTAAGGACCCCAAATCTTGTGATTCATTTAGGCCAATTTCATTAGTAAACACTGATTATAAAATTGTCATGACAATATTAGCTAATAGGATAAAGAAAATATTACCTAATCTAATACTTAATGATCAGACAGGGTTCACTCTTCATGGAAAAGTGCAAGATAACATTATTAAATTACTATCATTAACAGACATAGCATGCAAATACAAAAAACAACTATTATCAGCCTAGACATAGAAAAGGCTTTTGATTCTATTAGTTAGTCTTATCTACAAAGAATTCTGATTGGTTTTGAATTCTCCTCAGATTTTGCAAACTTATTAATGAAAATGTATAGTGGGGCACAAGCTTATGTGAAAATCGGATCATGTCTATCTTCACCACTAGAAATCCTCAAGGGAACTAGACAAGGTTATCCTTTGTCACCATTATTGTTTGCTCTTTCAATAGAACCTTTTGTTACATATATCAGAAACAAGCAAAATATAAAAGGCTTTCAAATTAATAAGGACTATTGTCCTAAGATACAATGATTTGCTGATGATATGTTGTTAACATTGGGTGATATTGACGGTTCTTTGCATGAAGTTATAAACACCTTATGCATGTTTGAAAGAATTTCAGGGCTTATATCTAATCATAACAAATCTAAAACATTACTAATTTACAAAAAGATCAACAAAAACTTAACAGAGAATAGCCTGTTTAATTGGGAGAATGATGTATTAGAAAATCTGGGTGTTAGTATAAAGAGTACATGGAAAGAGTCTGTTAAACTAAGCTACAATAATTTAATAACCACCATTAGTGAACTAATCAAAAGATGGAATAAAATGTTCTTCACAATGGAGGATAGGCTTTAATTAAAATTATACTTTTACCTAAAATTTTGTTTTATATACAGTCATTGATACTACCCCCTCCCAAAAACATATTTAAAAAATTAGATTCCATGCTACTTACATTTTTATGGTTCCCCTTAAAAACTAGATTTGCAGATAAATGGCACATTAGAGCTTGGAAAAGCAATGGGATAGCATTCCCTAGATTAGATCTTTATTCCAAATCAGTTATAATTACTATAATATTACATTGGATCACACCTACCTATATATTTGGCTGGAAAAACAATACATGAGATTCATATAACTGATGTCAGAACTATAGAAAATCAATTTAAGGAACAATATGAAATAAGTAGAGTTCATTGGATTTTACGTGGATTTTTTTCATTTAATAAGAAGTTTGATCATTTTTCTTATGGCATTAATCAAATATATAATAACTTTAAAAATATAATTGATTATGATTACAACATTAAACGATTTTTATTTCTTATATTCCCTATAGCATAGTCCCCTGATTGTCTAGATTCTTTCATCAATGAGATGCAAAAATTAAAGGAAAATAACTTGATATTCTGGAATCAGTTTATTGAAAATGAGAGTATTAAACCACTAAACTCTCTTTTATGTAGTTTTGATAATAGTCAAGACAGTTGGTTGTTTATAAACTCATTACGGCAGTTTATAGAAAACAAAATGAGAGTATCAATCAACCTAGAGACTGAATCTATACCTAGCTTGATTCAACTTTTTATCAGGTGTCTTGAAAAGACATATGATCAAAAATTAAGTATCTCACCTATCTATAAGATTCTAAGAGAAGACACTCTAAAGTTTGACTCAGATTTTTGGAATCACTATGTAAAGATTAATGAAGGACAAATATCTGATGAATTCAAAAAAATGTTATTAAATTCTATGTATGGTACTTCTTCATTATACTGAAGATTGTATACATGGAAATTTATGAATAGGAGTTTCTATACTCCACATAAAATAAACATTATACCCAAAAACAGTGAAAGTAAATGTTGGAAATGCGATGAATTACTAGAGGCCAACTGGGTTCACATGTTTATTGAATGTAGAAATGTTGTTCAATACTGGAAAGACTTCAGATATTTTATAAATGTTTTATGCTCTGATAACTGCCATATTTCTAACTCACTAATCCTATTCAATGTTCCTATACCTAATGTAATACCTAAAGCTCAGATTCAGTTACTCTGGTCAATTCTTGCAATTACCAGAAAGGTTATTATTTTGAACTGGAAAAGTAAACAAGATTTGATGTTTAAAGATTTTATTAATTTAGCAAAAGTTGTTTGTAAAAAAAAACTGCAAACCATTTGTTATAGAGCTCATAAAATTACTCATAAAAATAGCATAGCAAAAATTGGAAAACCTTTTGAACAAATACTGATAACTTCTCATGGATAAAATGACTGTTTATCATGGATGAATGTAAATATTGTAAATAGTTTTGTTATTGTTTTATTGCATTTGTTATATGTACATTTGCGCATGTTTATAATGAAAACAAAATAAAAATGTTTTTGAAAAAAAAAAAGAAAATGACACAAGCTCTAATGTGTCAATCAGCAAAACAGCAAGCTATGATTTCCAGTATGCCAGGCTGTTTATTCAGAAAATATATTGCATAAATTACTTCAAAGATATACTGTTCAAGAAACTCACCATAACGAAAATATTTTAATTACAGTATAGCATGTTGTCTGGTACTTATCAAATGAGCTTTAAAATGATTTTGAAGTATGTTCAAAATGTCTGCCAAAAAGCAATTACTAGAAAGTAGAAATCAAAGTCTAAGTCAACTGTACTAGAAGTAGTGAATATAGTAACTGGAAACAGGATCTTTAGAAAAGGGTAGAAGCAAATTACATAGAAAAGAAAATGGGAATTATGGAAACAATGCATACAGAATAATGTTTTGGAGCATAACGAGTTTTAAATGAGGGCAGGATTTTAACGAGCTATGTAATGTTTGACAATAACTGAATGAGTTATAAGTGATGTATAATATTTACAACTAACAATATGTCAGTATGGTTTGTTTTCATTTAAATAAATGTATGATTGCCATGATTGCCTATGTCATAAGTGATAATTCAATAAACATGTTGCTTGTTTAAAAAATGGAAATTTTTGGAACAATTCATGCAGAAAAATGGTTTGGAGGAGGAATGAGATTTAAGTAAAGGCATTAAGTGAATAATTTATATAATGTTGCTTAGAGTATATGTTATACAACAATGTATATGATATATAGTACTTGTAAATGTAAACTTGTTAACATGGTTTGATTGCTTTTATATAAATGCAAGTTTGCCTATGTCACAAGTGATATTCAATAAAGGTGTTTAAAAAAAAAATTCTGAAGTATGTTAAGTATTTTCAAGTAAAACACAGCACAATAACAAAGAATGAAAACTAAACGTGTTATACACTTATTTTTGCAGGCTAAAATACTTCTCAACCTCTTAGCACAAGGTGGGTAAAGCCAAAAAGAATGGGGGCATAAAGGCCCAAAAATAGAGACAGATTTTAAATATTAATCTTATAAATTTGGAAAGTTGTAAGATTTGTGTTAGTAAGCATTTTCTGAATGATATGAAATCTGAAATCCAAATGTCTGTCATTATTAAGTGATGTCGATCCTCAATGATTTGCCAGAAAACCACAACTTTTATGAGGAACAGAACAAAAATATGAGTCAAAAATCTGGACATTCTGTGAAAATCTGGATAGTTAAGAGCTATGCTAAAAGTTGCAGCAGATTACTGTGGCTCAAGAAATGTTTTACTTCAAGAATGTCTTCTTAGTTTTAATTTAAGCTTATTTATCTAAATCACTTTCAAAATACATATAACAGTATAAACTTTAATTCCAGTGGTCAACCCAATATTAATTATGCTTTTTCAGTCACACTAGTGACACTGTGGTAAAAGGATAAAATATTGCTTCTTCAGTAGAAATTTTGACACATAATCCACAGTTTTAGTTATATAAACAACCTTGAAATGTATCCAAAATAGAAATGAGCTACACGTATTAACAGCAAAATGTATTACATTCCCTAAACTGTATATTACACAGCAATATACTGGCAGAGTGCTGTTACTGTGTGTATACTTGTTGCTGCTAATTAAGGTTCCACATTGTGGGCTCATAAGCTACATGATGAAGGGCAGGGGTCAGATGCAGTTCCAGCTTTGTAGCAGATATGAGTGGGAGGGATTCAAGTAACCTAGATTCTAGCACTGGAAATTGGTTTGGGGGAAAAGCATCATCATCTCACTTATGGAGAAAAACGCCAGAACAGTTAGGTAAAATTATGTTCTTCTAACGTAAAACCTTACAGACTGAAATATGTATATATAAAATTGGCTGCCTTCTGTGTAATACATTTTCATAGCTGAAGTAAAGACTAAAAAATAAATTACCCAATTATCAGAGGCTGATATAAGAGACGGAAAAGTACCTGCTCCATAAAGTAAGGCTCACCTCTATACTCAGCACAAGCACAAGCTCTAAAACTATATTTCTTGATCAGGGGTTGTCTGTCTGCTGCTCTAGAGATGTTCATCATAAGTGGCCCCATAAAAGGCTAGCAATACTCAAAGATTCCCAGCTGAGTACCCTACAGCTGGAACTTCTTTCCGGTGGACAAGAAGTAGCCTCAATGTATGTCACGGCTGTTTGTGCTTATGTACCAGACAGCTATACTAAATACTCAAATTTTATGAAAAAGTTTGGCATATACTCTAAACAAAAGCGCTTAATACATTTTAAATGTTGGTTCGAATTTGGCTATTTTTTTGGTGATTTTTTTTTTGTTTTTTTGGGGGGGTTGGAGTTCTTCTTTTCACTTTGCCTGGTATTTCTTGTTTTTGAGTTTTATAAGTACTCAAACTTCTTGCAGAATGTGTAAAGTGCTAAACTGGGTGCCACCTATTGACAGCAGATGGACTTCTACTGGAATACTCTTGCTTCCTGTGGTAAATGATAGAGATACCCTGGAATAGTATAATTGTGAGAAATGGCCTCCTAGATTTAAACCACACTTATTGAACCTTTACATAATGACTGTCCATAATTAACACCATTTTTGACCATGAAAAGGCTTAGTACTGATGCCTTGGGCTGAAGACTAAGAAGCAATTTTGTGGTAGTCTCATTAGATGTGTGACCACATGTTCTACATGCTGGAGTAAAGAACAGAACAAAACTGTCAAATGATCACCACTGGTGGTAAGCTGCATTAGCCAGACAGACCTATAAAATTTAAGCAAGCAATGGCAGTCACTGGGAACGTCTGACAGACACCTTTATGTAAGATAAATTCAACTCCTAGCGCCAAGAAAATCTGACTGTGCTCTGCATGAAGCTATGAATATCAAGTCTGAATGGTGTAGGTTTAACAAGTCAGCTTTTGAGATAACAGCAAGGAGATTTGTTCAGAAGATATCTAGTGGCCATCACAGTGCAAATGTAAGAACTCACTGGTAGCCACCAAAGATTATGGTGGATGACAACATAAAGACTTTTATCTTCTTGGTAGTGTTTACGGGGGGTGGGCTCCTGATTCATCTGAAAGCCACTGGAGGTCAATATGCCAGCAACATCAGTAACTAAATTGAAAGCTAGGGCATTAAGAGAGTTTCTACAGACCATAGAAAAACACTACTAGATTCCCTCAAACAAGTTCTCGTAAACCATTCTGTGTGTCAAAAGAACAAGAAAAACATGGAGTTAAAGAACTGTATAGGCATATAAAATGAAAAATGGTCAAGAAAGTGCAGCAAGTAGTGGGCATGATGAAGAAGGTGACCAGGTAAGAGCTTCTACAACTAAAAAGTGCTCAAAATGCTCTGATCAAAAGGGTAGGGCCATACCTCTCAACCTCTTAGTGCTAGAAATCTGGACAAAGCCTGACAAAATGGGGGGGGTGGACAAAGGCCTAAAGATAGGAACAGATTTTAAATATTCCTCTTACAAAATTAAAAAGTTGCTAGAATAATGGGGTTTGTGTTAACATGCATTTTCTAAAGGATATGAAGTCTGGAACTGAAATGAATGTTATTATTTAGTTACTTCAGTCCTCAGATTATCCCAGTGATTTGCCAGAAAAATAACAAATTTTATGAGGAACAGACCAAAAATAAGAGGCAAAAATCTGGACAGCCTATGAAACTCTGGACAGTTGAGAGGTATGCTAGGGACTTGTAAGAAAGGAGGGCTAGGCAATACTGTGCAAGGTCTAGTTAAGGCCAGGACTGCCCGAGAGAGAGAGAGAAAACAGAATGTCAGTGAAGAGCAGCACTGAAGGAAATAAAATGTGGCAGGAAAAGGAGTAACACTGGCTGAGCCTGACAATCAATTGAGGGAGTAGGAAGTTGGAGGGAAGAGAATAAAGCAGATGGTGTTGGAGGAGAAAAACATCTTGAGTTTGTTGTCTACCAGGGACACTCTGTATTGTTTTAGCATAGTCAAGCTTATACCATGTAAGCCACAGAGAACTAATTTATTTATTTTGTGCAAAGTGATTGGCTATAACTTAACATTCTTTTTATGAAGCATATTTATAATATATCCATAATGCTTTTTCGCTATATAGTTTGTAATGTATCTTTTTTTCAATTGTATCAATTCCTGATTAGCTGGATGTTTTTTTTATGTCATTGCAGCAGTTTTTTATTTATTTATTTATTTATGTTTATTTGAGGGAATAGGCCTACACTTTAGAAGCTGGTGTGCAATTCCAAAACTCATAGTTATACCCCTGCAGTGCATTGTAAGTAAATAACAGAATTTTTAAGTAAAATTAGGTTATCTGACATGATGTTGACAGTAGTGTGTAATGTTCAATGAGCTGAGGAACATTAACTCAAGGCTTTAATAAAGGCCACCCAGGAGTTTGCCTCCGAGTCCCAGATAACATGTATCATAAATACAACAGCTACCCAGTTGTGGCACTATAAATAAAGATGCCTGTCTAACAGAATGTGGCAAAGAGTTCCAGATTCATACTGGCTTACATGCAAAACATCCATTCTTAAACCTGAAGGATGCAGCTTACAAACTAACAAAAATATCTTGTTTCTGGTGTTTGAACAGTGGGATGAAAATGTTAGCCCAAAGGTAATTGACAAAACATCACATTAAAACATTGGCAGTTCAGCATAACATCCCTGTTATCAAGTCTGTACAAAATGGAATAAAGTCCCAAATCTATGAAACTTTCCTTGTAGGATAAATGATGATTTTTTGAAATTTGTCTGGTAAATATTTTTGTATTCTCCTCGGGCTCTTAATAACTCTCACATCGTAGAAACAAACAGATACACCAGCTTCTATGTGTGGACTCACTAACATAGCTCTCAACCTATTAGAGTAAGAAATCTAGACAAACCCATAAATAATGGGGGGACAAAAGACCAAAAATAGTGACAATTTTGAAATATTGCTTTTACAAACTTAGAAAGTTGCTAGAATGACAGGTTTTGCATTAGCATGGATTTTCTGAAGCATAGGAAGTCTGATTCTCAAATGTCTGTCATTATTTTCTGAGTTCAGTCCTCAAAGATTTGGCAATGATTTGCCAGTAAACCACAATTGTATGAGTAAGAGGCCAAAAATATGAGGTGGAAATCTGGATATTCTGCAAAAATCTGTACAGTTGAGAGATGTCCAGTAATATAATATAAAATGGAAGCACAAGTTTCACACTTCTACTGATGGAATGAAGAATAACGTTAATAATTTTATAACATTTCCTCACAGCTGCATTAACATGAGCTTTGAATCTCAGACTGTCATCTGTTATAATCTTGAGACCTTTATCAAATTTGTATACGTTATGATGTCCTGATTGATTATGTAGGAATATTTGTTATTCTCTTGGCCAAAATGTAGAGTGTTACATTTTTTTAATTAAAAAGTACTCAACTGATTTTAGTCGATTTATAAAGGAAATCTACATAATTTTGCATTTGCAGAATACTCTCTTCACTGAGATTTCTGACAGCCATACTAGTCTCAGTATCATCTGCACACTTGGTTATCCACACTAAAACTGATCTGAAAATGTAATCATTAACAGAAAAAAGTGTCATGTGTTGAACAATAGCAGACAAAATGGTAAATATTTTGAAAATGTGATTTGGAGGAGTGATATACAATCAGAGGTACAGGTTTAACCAAACTGATGCAACGATGGTACTAAAAAGATAATCTGGCTAAATGTTCAAAAAGTGATGTGAGTGTTAGAAGAGATCTGGGAAGATCTGTGGAAGTTAACAGAACTGATTGGCGGATACATAAAGTTTTTAAAAGTTGCTGAAAACAAGGACAGTTAGTTTTGGCACAAGCAACATCTCAGCATGATTCCACTTAAGAAAGACAACGGGAACAGACAGTCAAATGGAACAGGTAGAGCAAGAGTTAATAGCAATGGAAGGTAAAACCTACAGGAAAACTGGATATTGGTTAGAGTACTGGAAGAAGAAGATGATAGGGATTTGTTAATCTTTGTTAAAAACAAAAATGGTGTAGTGGGCAGGATTCACAAAGTCTTCACCGGGAGCTGAGAAAGTGAACCCTAGCATTACTGTAGTTCAGTTTGTGGCACAGTAGAAAATGAACACTTTCTGTGGTAGTTGTGGAAACATAGAAGGAGATCTAACATTACTGGGAGGCTTGTTTATGCGGATCATAACTACTCAGTGATTACATTTGAGCACAGATTACAGTTTGCTAGAGGCACTAAAGAATATAATGAAATGTGAATTGTTAAAGGAGGTGAGTACATTGTTCAGTGGACTTGCACTACAGATGACTACATATAGGAGTGTTCCAAGGAGTCTGAAGCCGGAGAGGGGCATGAGGTAGAGGATGCTACTTTTAATTATAACACATGTGATGGAAAGGACATTAAGACTGATGAGGGAGATGAGAGTAACAGAGGAAGAGGCGGTTGATGCACTTTTCAGTTTATTCAGAGATGCCATGTCGTTGCTGACAGAGTATTCAGACAAGGGCCAGGTATGGAGCATTGCCTCAGTAAGTCACTTCTGGCTCTGAAGAGGAAGACAAAGGAATGGACTTGGGGCTACCTAAGTAGTGAACAGGGTAGGCTGTCTCAGGCTAAAGGTGCATGCATCACTGAACCAGACTAATGAAAAAGAGTAACAGCTCAAAGTTAACGATTATAGAGTATAAGAGGAACTGTTAGCCTGTTTCCTAGCCAAAACAAGGTGTACAAATGATGGCAGACCATCAGCACTGAGTTTGTTGAGACATTTTCCAAAGTCACTGAAAGAGAAACTGTTGAGAGAGTAGCAGGTTTGTAGCAGGTTTCTATGGAGATATAAAACAGTCAGAATAGGCTGACAATGCTTCAGAGTGAGAGGGAAGAAAAGAGTTGGAGCATACCACTCAACCTCTTAGAGCAAGAAATCTGGACAAAGCCATAAATAATGGGGGACAAAGGTCCAAAAATAGGGATACTTTTTAAATGTTGTTCTTATAAACTTAGAAAAATTGATAGAATAACAGGTTTTGCATAAGCATGAATTTTCTGAAAGGTATGAAGTCTGAAACTCAAATGTCTGTCATTATTTTCGGACTTTGACCCTCGATGATTTGCCAATGATTCACCAGAAAAACACAATTTTATGAGAAACAGACCAAAAATATGAGGAAAGAATCTGGACATTCTCTGAAAATCTGTACAGTTGAGAGGTCTGAGTTGGCACCTGCTTTTACCTTTAAAAGGTATGCATTGGCAGTGAATATGCTGCTAAGTTTAAGGGCACTGGTAGGCTGGGAGATAAGTTGGTGAGGACAGGAACTGGAAGAATAAGGAATGGATGTTGAATATACCAGATGTGGAAAATGAATCAATGGAATGAATTTGCATGGAAGGCTATATAGAGATTTTGAGGGAACTGGGTGACTGGAGTATTTATCAAACTACAGGCAAAGAAGGAGTAGGGTGGACAGCATTGGACAAGAGATTAAAGGCCAGGAAGACAAAAGACTGCAGAGACCGGAAGATCTCTTTGTTGACAATCAGTGTAAGGTTTCTGAGACATTTGAGGAAATGAGGACGAAATATAACTTGGGCAGGGGAAGTAGTTGTCATCTGAAAGCCTGAAGAAGATGGCAACAAAACAAAGGGTGATTAGGCTGACTCTGGGAAGGAAGGGGGCAAAATGTAGTGTAGCAATGGCTAAGGTGGGGAAAGAGAGCATGCAGTGTTTTAATTATGGAACAAAGTGGGAGAAGCATTTTGAGATATTGAGCCATAAGCAGGGCAAGGGAAGATGAAGAAGCACAGAGGATTAGATGCAAGAAGAGGCATGGTAGATATGCAGGATCTTAGGAAACAGTGGGCATGGTGCTGAACAGAAACATTCAAATACCGCACAAGTGTTGCATCATGTCCCAAATATATGGAGAAATGTAAGAAAAGGTTAACTAGAGAGTACTGGAAATGTGGTGAAAATGGGGTGTATTACCTTCATATGTGGTGGGAGTATATGGAAATTAAGAAGAATGGTTAGGAAAACAGTAGTAATATGGAGAGAGTAGAACACAAATGGAACAATCATGGTAGTTTAACTTATTTAAGTTAGCAGAATATAAAAGGACTTGGCTAAAAAAGAAGAGGATGGGGTGATTTTTGTGGCTGGATAGAGGAATGAGATAGCAACGTTGCACAAAAGAATGGGAAGAGGACTGTAGTAAAAGAAAATCAGAGTCATTTGTAAAGTTAAACAGTAACAGGAACTAGGTAAAGGGGATGAGAGAAGGATGAAAGTAGAAGATGGTTATGGCAAGTAAAGAGAATGAGGGTGGCATTAAACAAATAAGAGAGATGACTGTAAACAGAAAGGTAGGGATATAAAGCCATTTTTTATGAGAAGTACTGTAGAATGTTAAAATGTGTAAATGATATTTCTATAACATTTTAAATGATATAACATGTAATCCTTAAAAATGTAACATTTTAGCAATGTGAAAACCATAAAACGTAAAGCACAAAATAACTTAAATTTTCCATTTACAACCAAACAAATAAAGCCATGAAATGACTAAACTGCTACAACATCCTACATTATGAAATAAGTATTCAGATGATTATTACAAACAAAACAAGCCTAATTAAATAAATCCTGTAAAAATGTACTATAGCATCTCCAGTAGCTCAGCACCATGGTGGCTTGGGTATTGACTTCTAGGGGCTACCCGGCAATGAAAATAAATGAGTAGGTATAACACTCCTGTAATGTGTACTAAAGGAATATGGCATCGTTAAAAGGTGTAGCACTGACAAAACTTAGGTTTACTTAGTAGGGATGGGAATGGGGAACATTCCTTTAGAAATGTGCAATTATATTTGGAGATCTCGACATTTAAATGCTATTTTAGATCTGATATAATTCAATATGATTTCTGTAAAATTCTTGTTCACCTTATTACATGTTCTAAGCCTGAATTTCTAACTTAATATAACTCTACTGTTGGCCTTAAAAGTGCTTTTATTTCATTTGGTTTGTTTGTTCTTTCCAAAGCAAAATAAGAAGCATATTCCAAAAGCATGAAAGAATGAATTAAGTACACAAGATAAATGACTACATTGAGAAGCCAGAACAGTGATGCCACATCAGAACTAGTGGAAATTGAATTTCACAAAATACGAGACAGGCACAACTGCCACCATGGAAGTGTATGAAGGGTCTAGCTTTCAGCCACTGCTGCTAATCAAAAATGAATGTACATACTGAACAATGTAGACCTAAGTTCAAATCTGTTTGTGTGCTTATAACAGCTATGTACAATGAAATAAATGGAAAACAAATATACAGAAATAAAACAGGAACAACATAAAGTACACAGTTTAGTACAAAAGTAGGCAATGCTTAAAAAAAGAGAAAATAGTTGATCAATACACACAGAATATGCAAGGTCAAACAAATGCAGTTTCAATAACCTCCAACGGTTGGCCTGCACAGAGCAGTTCATACGTGAGTATCACTAATATCTACCATATGACGATTCTTAACTTGTGAAATTCAGCTCCCCAGTCTAAACTCCCCAAATTTACTAAATGTCAAACATTTTTGTACTAATTATCTCCACTGTAAGATTAAAGTCATGCACATCATTTTTTCACTTTTTTATTGCTTTCTCTTTTCTACTATGACTGTGCAGAAGTTAATCTATATTAATAAATGTGGAAATTAAAAGGGGATTACATCTCCCTCAAAAATTATCTTTTCTCCTTGTCATTCACAGTTTTGTTGCTGCTCAATTTTGTTATTGCTGGATTATACATTGACTTCTCACAGTGAACCCACCACTCTGTAAATGCATTCCAAAGTCACTATATTTGTCAGGTAAAAGAAATGTTAGATACTTTAAGCAACACCCTTGGAAGAATTAGCAGCTCCAGAGATGCTGAACTGAGCATTCAGAAACCTTGTTTAAAAACAAACAATCCAAAAACAAGCTGAAAAAAACAAAAAAACAACCGGAGACACTGGTGTAGATATCCACACTTTACTGATGATTCTGGTACCTCGGCTTACACAAGCCTTCCAAGGAATAAATTCATCATCTGAGATACCAAATTAAATAAGACTCTCAATTACCCAATTAACATATTATATAATTATATAATTAAATTCATTCTACTCACTTAAAGAATTGAACAAAAGAAAAATCTTCTCAATTTATCCATCAATTAATGCAAAATTCCTTGTACAGAAATATCTTGGAAATACAAAATCTGAATGTATTACAAAAACTTTTCATAAAAAATGCAGATATTTTGTGAAACCAATTTCTCTGCTCAAAACATACAAACATTTATGAAAAATCAGTGTAAATGCATATACAGACATAATAATATAGCCAAGAACACAGTCATCTGAGACACAATCATACGTTCAGATCCAATTCCATATTCAAACCATTAGGCCACAGGGTATTAAAATTGATGATATATCTGGTCTCCACTCTTAACAAGGCCCTTATCAAATCAAAACCCTGTTTCTCAAACCCTTTCGCTAATACACTAAAAACAAGACTATCCATAAACCCCCTGTGTACTTTGTGAAAATGTAGGGCTATTGGGCTCTCCTTTCTGGCATTCCTTATATCACCTTGAGTTACCTACTATACAGTTTGCCAAAGACCACAAATGTGTTAGAAAGCAATTACTGCTAAAACTGCTGGATTAGTCAGCGTGAAAATGAACAAAAAATGCCAAGTCATTTCAGCCTGTAAATTGTAACTTTTTATGCATATTAGGATTTCCTTGAGACTACTTCTCTTAAGTGGTTCAAATTAAATTGTTTAATGTCATTTCAAGAGTTATAGTACCTCTATTAAATGTGGGCATATGCACTGATAAAAGCAGTACACATCTACAACAGAAGGTGGAGAAGGCACATCCCTCATTTATTTCTGACTGTGCAGAACATCCCTTATTTTGCCTTATATTTCTGCCGTCATTCATAAAATATTTCCTCAGCTGACAAATCAGTGAAGATAACTGTCATTCAATAATGCCAGATATTAAACATGCATTATTGTTACTCTTCAGCAAATTCATGCTAATGCAAAAATTATTCTATTAACCTTTTAAGTGAATTAGAATAATATATAGAGTGATTTTGATCTTTTGACCCCCCTCCCCCTTTACTTCTGTCTTAGTCCAGAATATGAATTCAGTATCTTGTTTGCTCTGCAAGTCACAAGAAGACTGTATGTTACATTTTATACTGAACTGCAAACAGAGAATCAACTTGTAACTAGTGCCAGATAATGGTCAAATGGGACCCTAGGCAGGGTAATGGATCAAGGTCCTCCCAACAAAACTCCCCTCAGTCATTCCAGTGTCCTATAACGTGGTTACTTCTCTCCAGTTACTCTAAACACAGTTCAAACCTATAAGTGTACATACTATTTTTTCTTTACTTCTATAATGATTAAGAATATTTAAAGCTTTTATTTCAAAATTTATAGCACAAACCTAATAGCCATTTGCTGAACAAAACAATACAGTCTCACAATGAAAACAGACTTAGCATGAACAGTAAGCTTCTCTATCCTTGAAACTCACATTCATTGAAATGGCATTGAAATCCACATTCAAAGAAAATGCATTTGGCATATTAAATTTACATTTGGCCAGTTTTCAAACCATAGGCCCCTTTCACACATTTTTTGGACAATGCATACATGAATGCATGTGTTCTTTGATACACCATCCTGACTGTATTAAATTATATTCCTTGTATAATATAACACCACTTGTTAGATTGTGTTTTAAACTTGTAGGTTTGAACATTTTTCCAGTAAGCAATGAAACAATACATATTAACCAGTAATGGCAAAATGACACATTACAAAACATTTCAACCACAAAAGGCCACTCAGACTTGAGTCATTACAATCCATTAATATTAGTCAACATACACAATCTCTGCACAAGTAAAAGTCATCTGAATAACTCCACATTAAAATAGATTTATAATTAATGAAGAGGTTGCTGCTGGCAATCAACTTTACATTCCAGTGTTTCTTGTACAAGTTCAGTGCCTGCAGCCCTTGAACAATAAACTCCACATGTTACATAAAAAAATGGTAAGTTGGTAATGTTGCAATAAGGAATGTCTGTCATTATGGACCTAAAAACAAGGATATAGGGAATCTCCAAACTCTGGATCCCACACAGTTTTGTTTTGTGAAGGGTAGATCATGCCTGCTCAACTTGGTCAACTTCTTTGAGTCAGTCACCAGAGCTGTGGATGAAGGCAAGGTGGTTCATACAGCCTACCTTGATCTGGCCAAGGCCTTTGATACCATTCCCCACTCAGGAATCATAGAAAAACTCACTAAGCTAGGCATCAACCCCTATATCACTAGGTAGGTTGCAAACTGGCTCACAGATAGAACCCACAGTGTATAAGTAGCTGGCTCCAAATCAGACTGCCGTCCAGTCACGAGTGGAGTCCCACAGGGATCGGTCCTGGGTTCTCTCCTGTTTGGTATCTACTTCTCTGAAGTCCAGGCCAACACAAAGGGACTCTGGCTGGCAACGTTCACAGACAATTGCAAGTTGGGAGTTATTATTAACTCCCCGAGTGATGTTGACATCCTACAGAAAAGCCTCACTGAGACCAATGACTGATGTCAGAACCATAGCCTTAAGCTCAATGCCAAAAAAATGTGTCATCGTCCCCTTTGGGAAAAACTCAGTTCCCATGAATTACCACATCAATGGTAGTCCACTGAGCACAGAAGATGTTATAAGAGATCTGGGAAGACAAGTTGACAGCAACCTCTCTTTTGACCACCACATTGCCACTGTGGTCAGAATGTCCTTCTATGTGGCACATCTCATTACCAAGGGTTTTGCATCCAGGAAGAAAGAGGTCATTGTCTCCCTCTACTCTTCCCTCATTAGGCCAATCATTGAGTACAATGCCCCATTTGGCATGCACCTCACTAAACACCTGCAACAACTGGAGAGGCCACAAAAAAATCTCACAAAGAGGATCCTAAGCCTTAAACATTTGTCCTATATGGAGAGACTAAAAAAACCCAACTATTCTCTGTTTCATATCACCTACTTAGATGTGATCTCTGCTTGACTTACAAAGCCATGTCTGACCCAGCTCTGTTAGAAATGCTACATCTAAAGAAATCCCAATCCCTCCACACTACATGCTCCAGAGAACTCAACCTCATTACCACAATCAACAGAACATGCTGGAGGGACAGGTTCATAAAACAGGGACTGCCCATGCTATGGAATAGACTTCCCATACATGTCAAGCAAAACACCTCACTGGCACTCTTTAAGAGAAATCATGATGAGTGGATGGGAAATAGAAAATTCACCCCAGGGATCACTCCAGTGGCTTTACTCGACAGAGGAACTGGGAACTAAGGTCAGGTGGCATGATGCCAGGGTAATCTTATGGGCTAGGCTTGTAAAGGCCTCAGGGCCATTAGCCTAGTACACACCTATGAACCTATGAACTTAAACCAACAGCAGGTTCATAGTTACTAGGCATCTCATCCAAAGGAGGATTCACTCAAGAGTGTTGCATCCCCACCCCCCGTTAAAGGGAGCACTGTAATATCAGGACTCCATCTACATGGTGTGGGAGTAGAACCCACAGTCTTCTACACTAAAGGCAAGTATGCCTGTTGTGCTACTAACACTGCTTTTAAAATGTATAGCAAAAACACTGATGATGACCAATTGCTACACACTGAAAACAGCATGAAAAACAGTAAACTTCTCCTCCCTTGAAACTCAACATTCCTTGAAAATGAACAGAAACTCAGCATACTTTGAAAATGCACAGAAAATCAACAGTTTTTGAAAATGCACACAAATTCAATAGTCATTAAATTGCACTAAAACTCAACAGTCTTTGAAATGCATTTGCTGATGACAGTTTGGCAGTTGGTGTAGAGAATTCAGGCTCTAGGGTTCTATATTCAAGGGCAGGGTTTGAGCCTGAATAAGTTAACCAATATGCTATCCCTAACTTGGGCATTACACACTCACATGCATATACGCACACACACACATGGGTGCATGAACACACATGCACATGTGACAATGCATTTGTCTGGAATGACCATCATAAAATCCATGTCTGGCTCAACAAAATTGCGCGCTTCATTCTAATGTTTAAATGTGCACGTGTGATGCATGTAAATACTCTACTAAGGACACACTCTGCATGTGTCCTTAAAGAAGAAATGTAACACACCCACAGTGCATTCTTAAAGAAGAAATGTAAGTTTTCTGGCAGCCCCCGGCCAATGGGTCCACAAGACAGTGGGCCCTAGGCGACTGCCTAGGTCTCCAAGTGCTGAATCCATCTCTGCTTGTAACTATAGTGTTTAAGGACTTCTGGCATAAAAACAATTTCTCGTGTGCAACAACTGGAAACCAAATAACATTGGTTTTGCTAGCATTTCTAAATCTGTCGTCCTTGAAGTCTTGAAATTCCTAATGAAACACATTGCAGCCCACTTTTTCTTTTGTTCACTGCAAGCTCACAGATGTTGATGCTGCCTTTCTACACAGTCTCCACAATGTTCTTATATGACAATTGTATTGGTCTTGTAGCAGTGTTTTTTTCTGAGGGAGAAGCACATCAGTATATACCAGTACTATCCTCACTAAAACTAAAAATAACAGCATAAAAAATCTACCAAAATTGATTTAAGAAAAATACTAAAACAGCATTTAAGCAGGTGTGCAAATCCCCTGCTCCCTTGCCACAACTCTTATTTAAATATATAGTGTAACTTGTCATATTAGTGCCTTGCAAATGTAAGTGTAAGTGTATCTGCAGCTTGTAGTATGGGGGTGTGAGACCGTCTAGGCTTCGCTATGTTGATGTGGTACACAGGATATCACAAATTTACAGTGTAACTGAATGTCCATCACTTCCTCCCAGCACACACACACACACACACACACACACACACACACACACACACACACACACACACACACACACACACATCCATACACACAGGAGGAATGGACTACTAGACCCATTATCAGCCATAAACTGGTTACAGTAAAACATGAATGATAGGGAATACAAAATACTAGCACTAAAACAGAATGAAATTTTTATAGTAATATTTTATTTACTTTTATTTATTTAACATTTGTTTACTGGGAAATTCCGACTGGGATAGAGCCCATTTTCAGGGAAGGTCCAGGGAGAAATGTTCCAGATGCATGTCTTTGGAATAATACTTTCATTGTATCAAAACAGTGTCATATACTTACAGATCTTATCATAGCCACTAGCTCAGACTACTGAATGCCATTACCTATAGCTACTTACCACTACCACTATAGTTATAATCCGAAGTATAGGACCACTACCACTACAGTTATACTCAGAAGTATAGCCAGACACACAACATGTATGCCACAGAGGGCACTTTTTTAAAGTATTTATTTTCATATTTTGCAAAGGAATATGCAAGAATTTATATTAAAAACAGGCCTATTACCATGTTTGTATTCCATTAAGTTACAGATTTTACTAAATGGCAATTTTTTTTTCTGGAACACCTGTCTGGCTGTTTTATTTTTTCTACTAGAAAGGTACATAACCCAGAAATATGCAATGTTTGAAGTGCGGGTGTGATGTGGAGGATGTGAAATTGCAGAAATGCATGGCTACATGCCTGAATATCTTATTTTGTAGTACAATTGAGAGCTTCGCTGGGAAAGCAAGCGGCAGTCTGACAGCTGCTGAACAGCTGCTAAAGTGCTGGTTGCAGTGCTGCTGACAGCCAACACAGAAGGGATGCAGAGTTTAGCAAAGCACAACAAGTGCTGCACTGCTGTGACATGTGACCTGCAGAGCAGAGTAAACTACCCAATTACAGCAAGCACTAGCAGCAGCACCTGCACCTTTCCTGAAACCCATCCATCTTTGGCTCAGCTTACAACCATCTCACCTCACCTCTTCCTCTTTCAAAAGACTTTCATAGCCTTACAGTTTATTCACGCTGATGGACATGTGCTTTAAAATCTGTCGAGCGTGGGCCTTTCTTTTAGGGCTCACCTGGCACCACATAAATCAGACACCTGTACATATACACTTGTTTTACTGGTTATACTATATTATGACAAATAACTACAGTTTGAATTTGATGTCTTTATAAGTGAGTGTTTTAAATCTTTTTTACGACTTAAAATCTTCATACAAAGACAGAAATATTCCTAACAAAGGCTCCTGTGGTTTGCAAAAGTAAACTGTAAAACAGGAAAAACATGGTGTCTTTGAATGAAGCCATGTGACTTGTTAAAACATAACTTTTCTGTTCATGACTGCTGATACTGTGCCTGTATAAAGTACCCTATATTAAACAAAGCATGAAATTGCCATTGTATACACAAGGATACATTGACTGCATCTTTTCGCTAAAACAGATGGTTCATTCTCAAAGAAATCTAATAAAACATCTTAATATCTTGTTTTGCTAAAATAAGAAATCACACAAAATAGCTACAATAAGCAAGTAGAAATATAAGAAAGGGTAATCACATTTCTGCAGTAGTCACATAGGTTCATAGGTTCATAGGTAGGTACTATGCTATCGGCCAGAGGGCCTATGTAAGCCTAGCCAACAAGGTTCCCTGGCTTACTCCACCCAAGAAAGTTATTTTCCTGTGCCACTGTCGAGCAAATGGCAGCCAAGACACAGTTATTAGCAGCTTTTACCTTAGTTTATACTGCATCTGTCATAGGAGTGACTAGAGCAAACTGAGAAATGCACTTCAGTGTGACAGACATTTGCAGGAAAACATTAGCAGTTTAAAACCAGTGAGGCAACAAACAGATAACTCTTCTCTAGTATACACCTTATAACACAACAGCTCAAATATTTATCAACATAACTTGCTAACTTCAAAAATAGATCCTAGTACCATAAACTATGCTACTTCTTTGTAACTTATTAGTTAAGAAATATGAACACAGAAAAACAAAACCAACTTGAAACACAGATTCATAACATGAATTCAAATATTCTGTCTTAATAAGTGGAATACAGATCTGTTTTTAGTGTGGTACTGCAGATGGGAAATAACCCTAGTGAGATTTCTCACGTTATCCAGAGCCACATTTGTACAACTACACAACAGTAGGCCTGTAACTGACTACAAAGGTCCAAATGACAGGGATCATACTATACTACAAGGCTGTGACTCAGCTAGAGGCTTATAATATGGCTTCATTTACCTGAGAGCTACACACCACACTGTGCATTGTCGTATGGGTACTTCACTTTTCTTAATTCACAGAAGAAGCCAGCATGCATTAATATTAATGTATTGGCATGCATGCATGCTCTCAGGTATGCTTAAACCCCAAACCCCAGAACTAAAAGCTTGGAATAAGCAAATATCTAACCTCATGGTAGCCACCTATCTGAAACTGCAGCTTTCTTCCTACATGAAGGCAGTCAGCTACCCATGAAAATTAGAACTTGTCCTAGGCAAAGTGATTTCACCCAGATTGTCCTCCATTTTTATTTATTGACAGTGGCAATATAGCTTCACAAATACAGCCCTATGCTTTAAAACTAAGCACTGGGTTTGAATCCTACCAGCACTTCCTTGCACATTGTGTGATCCTAGATTCCTAGATAAATCATTTGACTTCCCCGTACTTATATGCAAGGGTGTAGCCAGCAAGGGTGTAGCCAGACATACTCTTTGTACTATACTGAGTACATTGTTTTTTCAGAGCCTCACATCAATATGTTTTTTTTTTCAGGTCACATTATGTGTACAACTGTCTAAATGAATACATCCAACAGCAGATTCAATATCACTAATCAAAGAACAATATCTGTGATAGTATTAGGCATAACAGCTGAATATGCTACTTACATTTATTAAGTACTTGGGGAATAGCATTTTGAGAGATGTGTCCATTTTTAAGTGATAGGTGCCCAGGGGGATACCATTAAGAGCTTGTGAGTACAAAATGGAAAATGCTTGCTAAACCCTTGTCATAAGTCTCCCTTAAAGAGAGAAACCAGTGGTGGGCCCAGTGAGACTGCCATTCAACATGACAAAATTAAATAAATCAGAACCTATGGCGGCTCAGATGAGATGCAGAAATTCTTTGCTGAACAGTCTTATGAATTAAACTCAAATTTTGTTTTCATAGGTTCATAGGTAGGTACTAGGCAATCGGCCCTGGGGCCTACATAAGCCTAGCCAAAAAGGTTCTTAAACTAAAGCACAGGCTGGCTTCCTAGAAGCTCAATGGAGAGTGTGTGACTTCCTATCTTTTTTCTGATTATGCCTTCTTTAAGAAAAATAATAATGACAAAAAGAATAACTTTCAAATGGTTTACTCTGATGTATGATGTCAGTAACAGTAAACATTTATTAATTCATAGAAAACATAATTGTTAAGTTCTCTTCCTCGTGTGGAATGTTTCCAATTTACATGTTCCAGATATTCATTCTAAATTCTGGCATCCATTTATACTCTCCATACAAAGAGGTCAAAAGTAACCTAAACTGCTCTGCCTCATTATTATCATCAAAAAATAATAAAGTACATTAAAATGGCATGGTAAGTAAACTTTTTTGCAATAACATTAGTTAAGCACTGCTTAACAACCCTCCTCTACCGCACTGACTGCTTCTGTGCCTTCTGCTATACATTATTTTATATGTAACACTGCAAGTAAATCACTTAAGTATATCAAAGATACATAATATGAATGCATAGTGTATTATAAAGGCACAGTGCATTCATCTGCACTGCATGACATGTTATTCCCTATGTCTATCACGCTCAGTAAAGTGATACTTTATTACTCTAATCATCCAATTTTTTACTGGCTGTAATTAAGTTAAAAGATTGAAATAGTGCACACTCATGACTCAGCAAATACACAGTGGCATGTACATGTTTTCCATGCTACAAATACTTCAAGTTGAGTACATAATGAAGTAGTAAGCCTGCTAGCACATTGTTTGAAAACATTCAGATTTACTGCAGCTGTTTCTTGCTGACTGAAGTAATTATGTTTAAATTAGAAGTCAAGGCATTGATCGATGGTTTAGACATAGTATTCAACAACACAACACTGGGCAGGCAATACTGCTACCAGCTACTGATTAAAGGGAGTCATTCTACAACTAATCAGTGATTAAAATCAGTGGCACATTTTTAGTTCCATCAAGCCTATGTAGTTTACCAGCTGACACACAACTTAATAATTAAGACTGCTTTATGAACTACAGTTCTGCCTTATAAGCTCTTTGGGTATGATCTCATTTGGCATTTAGAATGCATTTAGGTTCCTCTCTAGTTGGTTGCAGGATGCAAGATTTTACTAAGGCACTATAGGGATCAAACCTAGTTACAAGTAGGTGCACATTAAATTCATCAGAGTTCGTGCCTTACCAATAACCAAAAAAAAAAAAAAAACTTTCCACATGCTACAGAAAATGGTGTATGCAATAAATTCAGAAGAAATGTTTTCCACCCAGTGACAGTAAAGTAAATGTGGACAGGTGAAAGTTAACATGCACTGTGGTGGCCTGCTGCATTTTGTATATTATACCAGTGCACTTACTGTAATAAAGATTTAAGGTGAACTGCTTCCTTTAGTATATGGGACAAAATGGCTCCCTACTGAAATGTCAGCACTCAAAATGCCAAGGGTTGAAAAAAAAGACTGAAACACTGAGAAGAGTGAATCCCAAAATAATTAGTCTTCTCCTTAAAACTTCTTTTTGCAGGGTGCAGGCCCCCCTGAACCCCCATGTGGGTGGGGGCAAGCTCTCCCTCACACTCACACACCTAAACTTATATATACCAAACCCAAAACTGCCATACCTTGCAGAAAGGAGAATATTCCAAGAAATGGCATCTCGGATTTTGTATATGCAAGTCCAATGTTTCAACCAGTCGGTCTCCACATTTTCAGACTTGTTCTACTGGGTCCCAACATTTCAAATAGTTACTGGACAGAATTTGATTACTTCTACCTCCATTTGTCTTTTATGAGACTTTGATCAAATCAGTAAACCAGATTGTGTGCCTGGGATGCCCTGAAAATGGACATCTATTTCCATTGGACGTATGTGGTTAACAAATGAATAAAATATTTGTTTTCAGAAGCTGTTTAAGCATCCTAAGAGTACAGTTTTAATTAATCTGGCTGCATTCCATAAGGGCTACCACTACCTATATTCAAGACACCTCTTTTTATCTGGCAGCTCAGTTTTTACAGTGTGACTCAGTCATTTGTCACTTTCATCTACATTTCAGAATGGTTCAATGAGCATCATTTAATGGCGTACACACCTACCACATTCTTCAATAATTCTGTCCTTAGAAGGGCTCTGTGGCTACACTTGAATGCTTCCTTACATGTAAGGTGCACTCTCTTTGAAAGGATGTTTATTGGTCCCTTGTGGAAGTATTGTGAGTAGCTATCTGCGAAATCACTTTCACCAACAATCCACTGACCCCCAGATATGAATACATACCTCTCAACCTGGAAACATCAAAAATCTGGACAAAGGCCCATGAAAAATAGGTACAAATCTGTACGATGATTAGCATATCATTTGCATACATAATTATGTAACCCCACCCCTTCCAATGGGATTGTGGGATACCAAGTTTCAAACGCAAACTGAACAGACAACCAAAATATGGCCCCAGAATCCCCTTCCAGTGTCCCATTACTTGGCTATTTCACCCCATTTACCATAAACACTAATGTGCATACTGCTTTACTTCTACAGTGATTATGTGGATTTCATTTACAGACTTGCCATTAAAACTTCTCTGCCCTGGAAACTCACATTCAATATGTACAAGAAGCAAGAACTGACATTGGAATGGCTGCAGGGGGACTCTGGAGCCATATTTTGGTTATCTGTTCTTCAGTTTGCCTGCCATGCACTTTCCAAAGACATGTCTACTTATGCAAACATAAGTATCAGTATTGAGTTTGGGTCACTTTGCTAATGAATGCTGAAACCTAACTACTGCAACGGAAACCTTCCAAGACTAAGCTTGTAATAAATACATGAAGCCTGATGCACTTAAACATGTATATACTTCAAGCAACTATATGCAAAATAGTAGTATGTATACGCTGTAAACAACTAACTTCAATTTCAGCTAGGTTTCTCTGGCAGGGCAGCAAAAGTGACAAAATAAAATGGCTTAACATTTCAGAAAAAAATACACCTTACAACTAGTCATGCTGGTGAAATATAAACTCAGAAGTACTCCTATTGCTTGCTGGAAAAGAAGTGAAAAAAAAAACAAATAGCTCAATCTGCAGTCATTAAGGCTGAATGCAATTAAAAAGCCTCCTAAGTCAGATGCACACACCCTGATGAAGCTGCTTAATACACCGGAGTGGAGTTGCTGCCAATAACAGACCACTCTGCTTAAATAATGAAAAACGAACCACACTCTGCTTAAAATGTAATAATCTGCTTAAATAAACAAACTATGCTGTTTAAATAGAATCATACACCCTGATGAAGCTGCTTAATACACCGGAGTGGAGCTGCTGCCAATAACGGACCACTCTGCTTAAAATAACGGAACCACATTCTGCTTAAACAGAATAATCTGATTAAATAACAAACCACTCTGCTTAAAATAGAATAATGAACATACACTGAGCTGCTGCCAATAAGGAATAACGAACATACACTGAGCTGCTGACAATAAAGAGAGGACCACTTGACTTAAAACAGAATACTCTGCTGCCAATAATCTCCTTAAATAACGAACTACTCTAACCGAGGTGCTTAAAATAAAATAATGAACGTACACCGAGCTGCTACCAGTAAGGAACCATGTATGCTACACACACACTCTCCCTGACTGTGAATGTGCATTATCAAAACAAAACAAATATTATGCATGCATACAATTACTGGATTAAACTGAAGTTATTCATAGAAAATATTAATGTGTTCTTTGATCAATTTATATGGTTTTTTTTTTGAAAAGGGCAGTGAACATTAGTTAGCAGACTCTTACAGTTTGCACACATGAACAGCTTGCATACGTGAACAGCTACAACTTCACTTGCATACTTTTAATTTCATGCCAGTTTAAACACAGATTAGACTGCTATGATTTACATATATACCTTTCAACTTCTCAGCAGAAGAAATCTTTCCTTACTTGTAGTTCCCGAGAGAGCTGCAATTCCACTTGTAATCCTCTGCTATTAATACGGTCGTTCGTTTCTGCTCGCAACTGAAACTGCTGCCATTCCTTACTTGTAGTCTCTGAGAGCTGCCACTGCCATTCTGCTGTGCTTTGGCCATTTGTTTCTGGTTGTATTAATACAAAACGGCCATTTATTTCTGCTTGCTGCCCAAATTGAAACTGCTGCCATTCCCGCTCGCAGCATTTGCAGCTGGCCCGGAAATGATGACGTGAGCTCATTGAGCTCAATTCCAACTGGCTGGTAGCGCTGGTGGAGCTGACGTCATCACGCATGTAATGACATCAGCTCCAACAGCGCAAATTTGAAAAAAAATAAAGCAAAAAATCAGAAATTAAGGGGTGCCACTCGGGAATCATGGCATCCCTTCATTTGGACCCCAAAACTCGGTAAAAAACGAATAATTCGGTACGGTTGGGAGGTATGTATGAATAGAAGACATCTCCCCAAATTTGTATGCCTGCCGAGAGTGATCTGTCTTACTTGGGTAAGCTAAACTTTGCTGAGTGCAGATTTATCCCTGTGAGAGTGAAGTCACTGCACAGGAAAATTCTGCTTATACATAACATTAAAAATAACTTTTGCCTCAGCTTCATTCTTTCGTAAGGTTCTAAACCATATACCAGAAAATGTGCATTAAATACTCCACAAGAAATATTGAAATCCAATCAAAGAAAACTAACCTACATTACAGAAAATACCAGAAAATATAAAAAAAATACATTGATCATAAAAGTAAATACTTAAAATAATGTGGTATTCACAGTCTCCTATCCAAATAGTAATCATGACAGGTATTCCCAGACAATCACCCATCCAAGTAATAACCATGCCCAAACCTGTTTAGCTTCTAAGATAGACAAGATTAGGTATTACATAGTCTAATTTCACAGCAAATACTTCATTTGTAATTCATTCGTCAACCATTTTGGGGTTAAAATCTCATAAGTAAATGTTATTATAGCCACCTTTCTCTGTAAAACATCTGAAACATTTAAAATAAGTCAAGGCTGGAAAAAACATACATGATAACAACTGATAATTTATGTTATGTTTTTTTTTTACAAAATTAACAGGCAAAGAACCTTCAGAAGTACCATGCTTAATGTATCTGACGTGTTCCAGTGTTCTCCCACTTACATGCTTTGTACTGTGTAATAAACAATCACAGATAGATGTTAAACTATGATCAACTGTGTTTTGATAATAACTATAACTGCAAATGCTCCTGAAAACTTGTCCATTAATAAGGTGCATTAGACTTTTATCAACATAGCAGCAGACTAAACATCCCTTACAATCTGTAACACTAACTTCATTAACATTCATAACAGACTGCACTACTTGATACTGGGGGAGTTTTTGTAAAATGTTCTTAATCTGAAGACAGTGTTTTGTCACTAGCTATTTATTATATGCCAGTGTTTGCTCAATAAAAGAAATATATCCCTAAAACAAATGGAGCATACCAGATGCCATATTTTTCTTTCCAATTAATCTTTTGTGCCTGTAACATAGGTTTCATGGTCAGTGGATTTCAATGAATCATACAACAGCCGAGTAATTGAAAAGAGAAGACAATGGTTTTCCTAATCTGATTTGACAGGAATATTTGCTACTCTGCATGCAATATTTAATTTCATTTATTTATGGATGTGCATATCCAAGTATTTTAGGTGCCAGTTTCACAAACCCTTCTGTGGTTTTGATAACAAGGGTGGTGTTCATCTTGTTTGTAGAATCTGTTAATGCCTCACTGGATTTGATTTACTAGCATTAGGTACAATGTTGTACTTCCACAGCCAATACCGTAGTGTTAAGTTTTGTTATATGGTTTTAACATCCTTATGAATTTGCTTAGTAGAGAATACTGCAAAATCAGCTACCTACTGAATAAACCAGACTGCTAGCCAGTGGGTCCACATACTGTTCATAAAGATGGAAAGCAAATGTTTCCAAACACAGCTCTGAGAAACACTGGTGGTTAGAATAACATATAACCCTAAACCTAATCCCAAAAATTTCACTTGCTCTGTAACCATAATTATAAACCTCATACCCTAACATTAAATATTTTACTTGCTCCCTAACCTTAATGCCAAACCTCTGTCCCTAAGACTAAATGTCCCACTCGTTCTATAACCCTAATCCTAAACCTCGGTCTCTAAGCCTAAAACTCCCAGTCAGTCCCTAACCCTAATTCCAAATACCGCTCCCCAAACCTAAAACTTTAAATTGATCCCTAACTCTAATCCCAAACCTTGCTCCCTAATGCTAACCCTAAAGCTTCACACTTGGTCCCTATTCCTAATCATACAGCTCACTGCCCAATCCTAAAATTACAATATGATCTTCACAGCTGTTATGCTTACACAGGTTCCTGCAAGCAACAGTGCTTCCAGTATTGCCCAGTCTCAAATAGCTGACTGAGTGACAACTCATGCACCCAGTCAAGGGAAGCAAGCACCTAGATGTGCGACTGTGGTATGCAACCAGTCAGAACTTGAGTGACTGTAGTACAACCAAGACTATGGCTAATTCATATCAACCCCCTTGATTTATGTTTGCAAAGAAACTCCTGAACTAAAAAGTGATGGACAGCTCTATACCACAGTTTAACAAGCCCTTTAGTAGTAATCACTGTCAGTGATGGTAAAGGATTAAAAACGTTCACAAATAAGATACCACGTACATTCTCATTGTTTATGCAGTTTCTGATTTGATTCCTGATGGTAAACACAGCAGTATTTACTCCAAGATCAGAGCAAAACCCATGCTGGGTGTCAAATAGCAGGCCATTCACCCTGAGCTGCTGAGTAAATTATGAATGCACCATATGTTTTAAGATCTTTACCTTGGAATTTACTAAAGGCTTTGGGGTCCTGAAATGTTTACACACAGATGGAATACAGGACTACTGCTATCTCTGTAAAACAGCACAAAACATGATTTTTTTTTATTCCTTTGAGTTGGAGTAACCCCACTGTTAACTACATTAGTAGGGTTTTGAGAGTATAGAACATCCAGTGAACTTTAATGAATCAATACTTTTACACCGCTGTGATCACTTAAGGTCAGTCTAGTAATACTGTATTTGCTGAACTGTCCAATATTCTTATAGAATTAAGGACTGTCTGGTAAATTTGTATTCAGTAAACCATTCTATCCATATCTGTTGTGAAAAAAAAATGATAAACTGAAAATTATGCAAAAATACAAAGTATATTAAGAGACTGTATTCCCCAAGCACAAAGTAGGTCCATAACTCTTTTATTTTGTTTTGTTTTGTTTTTTTTAACGCACATTTCCAGCATATTCATATAACTATCTCACCTTTAAGACATAATGTAGCAAAATGAACATAACTTCCATCCTTCAGAAGACACATTATAGTACTGTTCTTTCTTCCTAAATTGACATCAATATGGATGGATATAAATGATCCTAAAGCTCTTTATCAGGAGTGAAGGGAAGGTTAGTGATTTCCTGGCCAAATGTATCATGCTGTGCATAAATACCACTTGACTTCTCCCATAAAAACAGGCCACAGTCTAAGAGCAACTCATCAGGTCAGCAAATAGCACATGAATAAATACATTTTCTCCCAGGGAATTTTGCCTAGAAAATGTGTAATCATAATTTAGGAAGACGCACTGAACATTTCACTATTATTATTTAGAAGGGGCTATGCCACGGTTGGCATCTAAATAACTTAAATAAATTATAGCTTTCAAGCAAATGATAGTTTTCATTTGAAGTATGTAATGAAATGCACTCAAACAAGAAAACTGTCTGAAGCACATTACATTTAGCACAATCTGTGAAATTAATCCAGAAAATAGTGGATGCATATCTGTAGATTAAGAAAGATGAATGTCTTTTAACTTCAGAATGTCAATATGAGTAAATGTAATGGATCATTAACATGGTTGTAAACTAGAAGTTAAAGAGATGATGAAGCAACACGTACATTTTTTTTTTGTGCTAACAAAAAATGTTTATGTAACAGTCAGTTGATCACTTTATCCTTATAATATCTGAAAAGTATTGCTTTGCTTCCACTTATACATATTCTTCATAAACATCTTGAGTCTCAGAGATTACTGAATATATTGGTCATCTACTCTGCACTTTCATTACTATAGGCTGATAGGTTCGTACTAAGATTACGACCATGGAAACCACTGAGAAGTTCTGATCCATTACCCAGTACTGGCAGGTGACTAATAATGTCACTCAATAAACAGATTTTTCTCCCATCTCAGGTGAAAATTTGTGGCCATCCTATCCATTAATTCAGTCTAATTTTGAAGCTTGCTAGGGAAGCATGCTAACCGTTATAATTCCACATTTTCCATGCAAGGTCACATTTTCCTCTTTTCTGTTATACATAGCTTACACCACTACAACAACAGTGTTACACTTTGTTCTTTCAGATATTCACATTCCACTACTGTATGAATAAGACTCATGTCACCATTGCCTTGCATATTTCAGTCACAATTTATTATTTTTTCAGTCTATTTGTAAACTAACCCCTCGCCCCTTTAATTTCTATACTTCAGGTCTTTTCATATCATTCATTCTTTTAGATGGTCAGAATCAAGTTGCTTCCTAATAAAGACACATTCGATAGCATTACCAAATCTCTACCCTTTCATTTTTCTAAACCTCAGTAAGAAAGGCATTTATTGTGTTTCTCCTACCACATTGTTAACTTCTTTAAAGGTTAATGTATCCACTATCTTTAAAATATTCCCCATGTAAAAAGTAAGTAAACTTTGTACTGCTCTTAAAAAGCTTGCACTATTCTGAACATTTTTACATTTATCAGAAATGTTTTTCTTTATTTTGACTACTTATTAATGAAATCATGAAGCTCACTTGACACCACCTCATCAGTCAATATTCTTGCAGTTTTATATCATCCATATTTTCCTCTTGTAGTATTATTTCATCCTTTAATTTCATTGTTGCATGGCCAACGCTGACTAGGGAAACCACTGATCCTTGCAAACACTCTAACTTCCACTTAACACAGAATCAGATTGTAATCATAGAAAAGGACAACTTGGCCAACTGCCTCTGTCCATTTGCTACCTCACTGATGACTTTGTAGACAATGATTAAACAATTCTTTATTTTATTTTTCTCATCCCTCTTATGAGGTGCTATACATCTGTTTCAATTTTGTCACAGTACTGGACTCTACTGATCCACAATAATTGCATAAAATTATCATAACAGTACAGTACCTGTTAATTACAGTTGAAGAAGCAGTCTCAACTATGCCAAATGTCAGTATTATTTTTGTACTAGACACAAATGATCCTGGCATATAATAACAGATGCAAAATCTGCACATGGTATACATTTAATATGCTCTTAGAAAGATATTGCTTCTTGACACTTCCATATTGCATTTCATCTGCACTAGGAGTACTTCAAAGAGAAGTTGCACCAGTAACAGGAGGTTTAGAATTCATTGTGAACACAACTGATGATCTGTTAGTGTGGGTGGGAGGGGGTTGGTTAGACACAAGAACAACATATTAAGAAACTAAGACAGCAGTTAGACATAGGCAACACAGTTTTAAAGTAAATAAGAGAAAAGGTAAAATAAGAGTGACAACCCTAAAATATGTCTCAGAGCCTAATGTCATCAGAACTGAAGCCTAACTCAAAAGAAGCTAAAGCAGTAACACACATACCAAAACCAGAAGACACGTAGGCATTAATGTCATATTTAGGAATGATACAGTATCTTCTGAAGTTTATAAATGTCTGAGAAAAATATGCTATTAAAAAGCTGTAAGAACAACAGGTAGTCAAACAATGGATCTACGAACAACAAAAGAGTTTTGAAATGCTGACAAAATTAGCAACAGATGCATCACTGCTAAAATTTTGTGACATACATAAACCAGCTGTGTTGCAAGGAGAAACCTGTCAGAATGGTATAGGATATGTAACCTTATGGGAAAAATAGCCAGTCGCCCATAGCTTAAGAGCATTTATAAATGCACAAAATTGATATTTTCAAACAGAAAAAAATGCTATCAACAATGCATGGATGGGAGAGTTATGAGGGATGTAAATAATTACTCATAATCACCTGAAAGTGTTTGCAGAGATATTTTTATACCCTAGTTAGAATCCAGAAAATGTTTCAGATCCCAGTGAAATTTGTTGGTGCTTGGCTGCCTATATTTTGGGATGCTGCATTTTTAGTAGTATAAAACAGGTCACTCAGATAATGTGTGCACTTACAGGTATGAAGATAAAGGTGAGCCCAGAATCCCTTCCCAGGGATTTTCAAGGGAAGTGACTTCCTTAAACATAGCTTAAGTTAAAGTACATAATTCTAGTAATGTGTAAGAAGGTTATTACTAGACCTCCAAGAAAAAATAACTTATTGATCTGGTAAAGCAGGTTGCTGAGGTAAACGAGGCAATGCATAGGGGAAGGGAAAAGCAAACATTTGTGAACAGATGGATGTCTTGGTTTCATTATTTGGATACAGTGAAATGAAGAAAGCCGAGTGAATTTTTTCATTACTAGGGTTTTGCAGCCCCATCCCCATTTTACAGATGATATATATTATATTGGTGTGCCAATCCCAAAGTGGAGCAGCAAACAAGCAGAGGCTAAGAACAGCAAAATCTTTTATTCAAACACAGAGTAGTAAAGCATTAATTCATTTTACTATAAATACTGTCACTAAAATAATTATATACAAAAGCTAAACAGGTTTATGCAAATGCTTCTTCATATAACATACCGATGTTCTAGGATGTGTGAATTCAGTGCATTTATTGATGTACTTACACTGATTACACAGCTACTGTATTAACATGAACTACATTCTCGATCTGTCATTGAACTGTGTAGCCCCAGCTACACTTCCTATCTATCTGTGGATATTCTCTGATCCATAATTGTTTCTATGACAGGCCTTTCTATGTATAGATGTTGTCCTGGAAACACTAGCAGTAAACCTCACCTTATTGTTAGAGAATTGTGTATTTTTTTTCATATATGATGGAATGTATGTCAACCTATCATTCAGATGACTGTAAAAAGTAACAAAATCACAAGGGTCTCAGGAAAGAAAGGATCATCTCTTAGGCCTTTGGTACAAGCATAACAACCAAGGAAAACTGTTTTTATCTTTAAGTATTCTTACATTTAGATGACATAAGGAGGTCATCAAGGTGTAATAGATAGTTTGTTGATAATTGACAGGTCTAAAGCTTCTTGTTCTTCATATATTGTTATCTAGTAGAAATTTAACAATATATGAAGAACAAGTTCTCAGTAAAGGGTTGAGTTTCATTCCCTCTAGAAAGACTGATGTTGTAGATCTCGTTGATAAGATGCCAAGCTATTCACTAAAAATACAGTTAGAACCTTGGTGATTAGACCTGCAGACAAAGGGGTCCATAGTTCTGGACACACTGCTAATTACAACACACAAATTCTTATGTGAAGATAGATGGTCCTGTGTTAGTGGATAAAGTTTTTTACTATATTTTTACCCTTCTTGATGACCCTCTTATGTCATCTTTGACAACCAGAACTTTTTATATTTTTTTAAAGTTAAAGACCCTAATACTGTGTATCCTAAGATTACCTAAAGTCCATAAATCATTGATAGATCCACCAATGAGACCACGGACAAATGCTGAATTCCCTCCACTGATTTCCCCTGTTTACTAGCTATAAGTGAGAAGGACAAAACATCTGAGCGATGAGGATTATAGAATTATTATTAGATATGTAGCAAGTTATTTACTATTTATTTTTAAGACAGTTATATATTTGCAACCTAACTTTCTCTATGACATGAATTATACTGTTCAATCGCTTTTTTTTTTTATGCAATCTCTTTAACATGCTATATACTATTTGAGAGTATTATATATGAGAAGCATTTGCATAATGAGACAGAGTTACCTGTTTAGCTTTTGTATATATGGTTGGGTTCTGTGTAGATAAGAATTTTTACAACTATACGTGAGGTCATCAGATGTTATAGGTGACCAATGAATATATATTATATTGGTGCTCATTATTACACTACATATGAAAGAAGTGATGTTGGCATGTAAAATGGGTAAGCATTTAGAATGTTAGGATCCACTACAATGAATCCCAAAATATGGAAACTGAATGGCTGAAAAAATGGACTTGAATATATCATATCTGAGATGATCATCTCTTGGAATATGTCCTTTTCTCCAAGGTATAGCAATCTTGGAGTCAGTGTACTTCATTTTGGGGGGAGTAGGGGCTTTCACTTCATATCAGGGGATGCAGGGGATTTGGCCCTGCAAAAAACAAGTTTAAAGGAGGAGAGCAATGTTCAGTATTTGTTGTTCTGCATTTTGTCCTATTTTTCAGTGTGTCAGCACTTGGCTTTCTGAGTGCTGACATTTCAATAGGGAGCCATGTAAATGTACATGCTTACACAATATATAGCTTACTTATGTGGAAAATGGCAACTGTTTTTGTGACTGTTAATAAAATCGGAGAAAAAAGAATGCAATATAATATAACTGGGATGTCTGTTAAGGCAGCCAATAGAAGCAACATTAGTGGCTTCTCCCTTTTTTATTTTTTTCAATATATTTATTACTTCTAAATGAAAACATCAATATTTTTCTCCCACTACTGAGTATGACTGGGACACGGTTATAAGGAAGATGCCAGGCAAGTATATGAATTCTAGTAAAACATATTGTACTTTTTATTTCTACACACTGTTAAGACAAACATTAACAGGGACCTATTTTTCTTTAAATGTGTTTGTACTTGAAAGAAATGTTAGACCTTGGGAATAATATATTTCAGAGATTTCTACTCCATTTAGCAGAGAATTAACTTTGCATGCATAGATGGATGCTGATATGTTTAATACGTGTTCACAGGTGGCTCTAGTCCTTATTGGTATGGGATTAGTTACAGCAGTATAGCTCTTGAATTATTACCATTTTCCTTAAGGAGGTGGTGTGATAAGGCAGTAACATATGACAGCTTAAACAAAATCATTTGTCTCCTTATATATTGGCATATGATAATCTTTCCCACTCACGGCCTGACAATCCTGAAAGAGATACCATTATGTTAAACACCAGCACAAGCATGAGGCCTTAGGAATATATGAGACATCTTGCATCTTTCTTGTATTACTCGCAGATACCGACATACACTGTTACAGGACTCATACATCTATGCAATTTGCATCTCACAGGTATACTAGACCTCTATTTTTAAAAAAAAAAAAGAAACACTGCATATGTTTAAAAACATAAATCCACTACACACAATAGACTTTTAAAATGTATCTTTTCTTTTTCTTAACTGAAATCCCAAAGCAATTAGAAGTGAACTAAAACAGTCACTGAATCAGAGTGGCTTTTTAACAAGTCTATCATATCTGGTACAGTAGCTTAAGTGGTATAGAATCACCACTCTTTGCAACAAATTTGTAACAATAGTCCTTTGACTGGACTGCTCAAGTTTCATTTCTTGCAGCATGACTGAATGCTAAATTCCTTGACTGGACTGCTGACAGGTTCTGACACAGACTCAGGGGCCGAAGCTGGTGTGCAATTTGTTGACATATATCTTCCTTTTGTTGGTAACTCAGATGCAGTATATGAAAACTTTAAGTCAGGTATGCCCATCTGGCTCTTTGGCAAAACGTATTGATTCAGCAGTTTCACTAAATGTCTACAATTGTTGATGTACAACCACATCCTCTCCTTGCACAACTGAGGATGTCAGACTTCAGCAAGGACTCACTATTATTACTAGTACTATGAGAATTTCTGGCAAAAAAATTTTTGAACTAATGTCACCCTGTCTTCTTCCCTTTTTACATGATACAAAGTAGATGTATATCATTCCTGTGCAATGACACTACTTATCTTGTCTGAATTGTCTTTTCATCTACTGTTTTGAAGCTCAAATTTTACTCTGCCCATATCTTCCAAGCTGGTGGTAGAGAAATTGTGAAAGTACCCATCCATGGCCTCAGGTCTTTTTTAGGTGAACTACATAAGGGTGGTACAACAGGCTAACTTGGGCACTGTGAGGGTATAAGCCTCAGCTATATATGACTGAATTCATGTGGGAGTGCTCCTCAGCATGCAAACAAGTTGTTCTTTGTGCAAATGAGTACTGGGCAAAGGTAAAAAGGGACATTTTATAGGGAAAACTTGTATTTCTAACTGTCTGCATCAATAGAGGGCACTGTTAAATGCCACCACACAGTGAGCAGTGGAACCTATAGACTCAAAGAAAAATGACCAAACCAAATAAAAAGATCTCTGGCTGATGAAACCCCCTCTTGCCAATGAAACAATCTCATGTTAAGCCTATCTCCTTATTTTCTCAACTTAGACAGATCGGGCTACCTTTCTACTTGAAGTCCCAGTCTTCTTAACATAAAAACTCACTTTAGTTAGCCAAGAATGAAATGGCACCAGAAACAAATCAAACCAGCAAGAAGTAATTTATATGTTATGCCTCTTGGTAGTTCTCAACTCAGACAGACCTTGCCACCTTTCTACTGCCACCTCACTAGAATTGTAGCCCCAGTCTTCTTAATGTAAAAAACACACTTTAGTTAGCCAAAAGTGAAAAGGTATCAGAAACAAATCAAACAACCAGCTGCAACAAGTAATTCTCACTTTAAGCCTCCCTGTGTGTTTCCCAACTCAGACAGACTAAGCTACCTTTCTACTGCCACTAGAAATGCAGTCCCAGTCTTCTTAATGTAAAAAATGAATTTTAGTTAGCCAAAAGTGAAAAGGCACCACAAACAAATCAAACAACTATCTACAAGTAATTACACAGGGATTCAAAGGCAGACAAGCCAGCAATGAGGAACACACACTTTAAGGCAATTTCAAAGCACATTAGCAGTCTAATTGGATTGCCTTGCCAGTTTCATCTGCCAGTGCCCATTATGATGAGTAACAGAGATAAGACTGGAAGGAGATCTGAGAGACAGGTATATAGGAGATGAGGCTGGGGGACTTTCAAGGCCAGATACTGCTGCTCCTCTGGAATAAACTCACAATTTATGTGAAGCAGAGCTCCTACCTGATCCTTGTCAAATGCAAACTAGATAAATAGATTGGTGACTGCAAATTCACCCTGGGGTAGAGCCCATGTCACTTGTGGACATGGGTAGTCGGTGTTGACCATAGACTCGCTCTGTGAATGTCGCTCATTTAACCAAGGACAATAGGTGGTCACAGCAGTGCAGTGGTTAGCACTGTTGCCTCACAGCAAGAGGTTCTCCAGTTTGATTCTTGTCTGGGGTGCCTTCTGTGCAGAATCTTCATGTCCTCCCTGCGGTCATGTGGGTTTCCTACAGGTGCTCCGGTTTCCTCCCACAATCCAAAGCTTGGAAAACCAGTGCAAACTAAAAAAATACCTTCAATTAATATCCTTAAATTTAGATTCAGAGCAACCACAAACAGGAATCACACAAAAATTATTTAAATGACAAAAAGTGCAGTAATTAAAATTTACTTCTCTGAATGTAAAATGAAGTTTAAATGCTTTGTTTGGTTTTAGCTGATGGGCAGTTTTTCAACTTCAAAAGTCTAAATAATATATTACCAGTTAGAAGATGACTCACGTGTTTTAAAGAAGACACACCATTTTGAAACTTTGCTGTTTTAGGTTTCAAACCATGTAACCCTAGTTTGCCCAGTAATGCAATTAGTCTAAAAAGCAAAATGTCACCAATTATGTTCATAACTCATTTCAAGCCTTCATTCATGATATGTCTGGAATTTAGTTTTAGCACTGCCATGCTGTTTCTTTTTCCCTTTTTAGAGCAAAATTAGTAAATACGTGATGACTTTCTTGCCTGCTTATAAAAAACATTGTAAAGTGAACTTTTACTGTACTGTCATTAAGTCATTTGCAGAAGGACACAACTCATATCTCTGGATCCAGAACTCTCAATTTTCTGAATGTTTCTCCTACAACATATTGGAAATGGAATTGTCACCAAATGAAAGATGTGATGTGTGAATAGCATGCATATAAGGATAATATGTATTTTCTGTGGTGTGCAAGCATGGGGCTACTCCTCAGACTGAAGTAATATGGAAGAAAACTTTCTGCACAAAAAAGCAAAAACAGAACATACGCAGTGAGATACTATTCACTGGATGCTAGACAGCAAAAGTAAAGGATATCCATGCAGTAGGTACAGCAACAGGCAAAGAAAATAAAATCATGCAGCTGGTATCACTGTAAAAAAAGTAAATGACTAATTCTGCCATTTTTGGTAGTATTCTGAAACCACATAAGTTTTCACACAGCTGTAAGCAAGTATGGTCTCTTTTTTGACTCAGTAAGTGAAATTCCTTTCTTTGTTGAAGAATGAAATGGCACCAGAAACAAATCAAACCACCAGTCATAAATACAGCAGACAGGTTCCCAAAAGGTTTTTCAGCAAGCCGATGGTATTACCCTGTGTTAACTTGTCCAGGAGAATATTGTGCTGTGCTCTGTTTTGCATAACAGGCAGCTGTACTGGGTAATGCATGCTGAAAGACTGTTCACAGCTGCACAAATGTATGTTACTGATAGTACCAATGTGTACAGTGTCCTCTACCATAGCTATAGCAGACATCAATATCTTTGTTCATTGTGGCAAGCATATCAAGACGTCTTTGACACCTGTGGCTCTAGCAATGCTTCCTAAAAGATAATGTATAACTTAATATACTGTCAGATTTTCTGATCTTCCATAGCTTGCTCATGACAAAATGGGTCTCCTAGAAAATGTGCAATGGTGGTTTACAAAAAAAGATAAGTAGCTATAAAAATCTGGATTACTAACCAAGACTGAAGAAATTAAACTTAGAGAGGCAATCTGTATCCAGACTTTGGGGTTGTGGATAATCCAACATTACGAAATGAACTTAGGCAAGATGGCTAACTAAAAGCAGCAAATGGTGAAAGCTATGTGACTGAAAACTTTTCTCTGACAGAAAATGTAATCAAAAATTTAAAATTTGAAGATACTTGCTAGCCAATTTTATTCATTAATTGTCAGAGAAAAGATTTATAGTTTAAAATTCTTCAAAAGCAATAGTTTTTCTGTCAAAATTTCAACTGCTTGGTTAAGAGAAAAGAGACTTCAACATGAGTCACTCAAGAAATGGTACTCAGAATTCTTGTGTTAAAAAAAGTCATTCAGTCAGTATTATCTAGTATACAGGACATACTACTTAAAATAGACAAACTGGATACAAAACTAGAAAGTTTCAAAGATGAGACCAGAAAGAGGATGGAACATTTTGAAGCTATTATGAAACAACAAGGGGCAGAAATCAGTAGTATGGAAGAGACTTTGAATGATCATGAAAGCAGAACAGATCAAGGTGAGTATCAGACTGAATTTCTTTTAAAACAAAATAACTGGCTCATAGAAAAATATGATGATTTAGAAAACAGACTGAGTAAATAACATTAGACTTTACGGTACACCTGAAAACAATGAGGGAGACAATATAATAAACGTCTTAACTAATGGGCTACATAAAACATTAAATCCACCTGAAACTTTATGTTTTAGAATTAAAAAAACACATAGATCCATGAGAGCACCTTCTAAGAAGAAAACTCACCACCATGCTCAGTTATAGTTAAGTTCATGTCTAGCTTACAAAAAGATCAAATATTAAAAGCAGCATGGTCCAGCCCACCTATTAAAAATAGGCAAACAGGTAGTCAGATTTGACAACGACTATTCCAGTAAAGTAACGAGTAAAAGAAAATCCTGTTTACCACTGATGAAGGAACTTAAAATGGACAAATTTAAAGCCAATTTTTGTGTTTATTGCAAAGATCAAATTATTCCATTCTGAAGAAACCAAATTATTTAACACAGTGGAGGAGGTATTAATTTTTATTAACAGTAATAAAATCCTTAATACTGAAGAACTACTGTGGGACAGTATATCTCTGAAGAGACAGACTGAGCTGAATTCCTGGAAAACTGTTTCTAAAACTAAAACGCCTAAAAACAAATGACTCATTCACTGATTGCTGAACTATTACTTTCTGAAAGAATAGATTTGCCTTTTAAGTATAGGTTTGTATTGGACCTTAAGCCTCAAAGCATATGCAAGTATGTGTTTAGATTTTAAAATAAAGCATTTTTCATGCTGAGGAATACAAGGAGTTAGTTTTATTGTTTTACTATATTTACAGTGAATGACAATATATTTCACTTAACTAAACCTATCTTAATATATTTAATTCACTTAAATCTATAACTGTGTTTCTAAATGTTAAACTAATACTTTCTGTAAAAAAAAATGTCATTATAGTATAAGCAATATAACTGGTAACTTTAAAGCTATATAAGTTAAGAATTTTATTTTATTTATCCAACATAACTTAGTGCGTACATTCCCAAGTTAACTGAATGTCACATCTATGTAATATGCTAATTGGAAGAGTTAAAGTGCTGGCGATTTTGTTTTCCTTGTTTCTGTGTAACATACTCCTTTCACAGGTTATTTATGAAACAACAGACATGATGAGAAAGCCTAAGAACAAAAGAATGTTCCATCTCTTCAGAATGCTACAATTTTCCCACCTTGAGCTGTGAAGAAAATCTAGGTCAAAGATTATCACTGATCCTTTGAAAGGAGAAAAAAAGTTTTATTTTTTTTTCTTTTCTGAAGTATATATGTAAGAAATCTACTAAAAAAAACACATATTTTTTTCTTTCCTTAGAGGTGAAGAATTGGTAAGACAAAAGCTACTGTAATGTTATAACATATAACCCGATACTGTATGTACCTAAATCACCTCCCCTAGCACTCATGCTGCTCCCTCCCCCATCACTACCCAGTAGGAGGCTATAAGTAGAATGCTAGAACTGCAGCACCATTCCCCGTTTTGTGTGCTTGCCAGTAAGTTGTTCTTTTTAATATATATGTTTGCATATGACTGTAGATGGATTAGGCAACTGCCAGTGTTAGCCAGTTAGTTTTACTTTCCTTACTTCATGATTGGTCTGCATATAGGCTGCATGTTAATGTTGGATTAGACATTTGCCGTATGTATGTATATATATATATATATATATATATATATATATATATATATATATGTGTGTGTGTGTGTGTGTGCGTGTGTGTGTGTGTGTGTGTGTGTGTGTGTGTGTGTGTGTGTGTGTGTGTGTGTGTGTGTGTGTGTGCTCTGTAATCCATACTGTGTGCAAATGCATCAACATGCTGCTATTATCTTAATGTGTGGAGATGATAACCTTTGATTTTAGTGTTTCCCTAGCTTCTCAAGAATTTTCCAGTTGCTGTTAACTGTATGTGCACAAACTGAAGTGAATACTACAGTGTTGCATTGTATCAGGAACATAGTACTGCATGAAGACTCTAAACTGCGATAATGTCTTTCCCTAGCTGTTTTCTCTAAATCCAGTTGCTGATACCTGTTTGTGTGTAGCTTATGTAAAATACTGCATTGTTACAACTTTTTAAGAGTACAGAATTGCCTGTTTTTTGCTGGTACTGAACTGTGTACCTCCCAGTGCTGCTTTTCTTCTTCTCTTTTTTTCATTTCACAAACTATCATATGCCACCCGGCTTTCTCCACTAGCTGTACTGTTTTTCATTTTTCCCATCTCCTAAGTTTCGTCCTTGGCAGTCTGTTTCTGACTAGTGCACCCCTCTCTGTCCGCTCTCATACCTACTACACTATTACCTTTCTCTGCCCTCTATATAGTCCTGTTCCTATCCCTTGTCTTTTCTGAGCTTATTCTATCCTATTTTACCCTGAACTGAATTACATGCTCTCTTTTTCTTCTTTTTCAGCTTGGATACTCACCTGAAATAAATCGGGCTGCCCTTCCTTCCTCTGCTGTATCCCAACTCTGTGGATTACTCTGGTTATTCCTTCACTCCAGGATGACCAAACCCATGCTCAACTAAGTGTAGGTTCAGCCTACAGTTCTCCATTAAGTACATTATATGCTTTGTACTTATTTTCTTCTGACTTGCACACTCACATGGACCTCCCCACAATCCTGGCCATTTTCCCCCCATTCATGCCTACACAATTTTTGGGTTACTAGATGTGTTTTTGCCTTCTCGACCACCAGATGGCAGTGTACTACAAAGCAAGTTAAGTCCATGCAGTAGACTACAAATGGACTACAAGCTAAAAGTGTAAAGATAAGAAACTCCTAAAGGTGTGCTGCTATCAGCCTTGCCTATACTGGAGTGATGTTCCTGTAAACAGCTTTGTGCCTATCCTTCATTTATATTTCAAAGCAAGCTCACACTCACATGATAATTGTTGAAGTGTTGTTCCTGACTGTTTTTTTTTTCAGAACTCCTGCCTTGTTCAGCTAGGCTATCCCTGCTCCGTTCGCCCTTGCTCTGCTTGGGCTTACTCTGCTCCTCTACCCTACCCCCATTCCCACCCACCCCATTTCAATTACACTTATACATACCTAAACCGCACCTACCCATCCATCCTACAATTCATTTCCACCTCCTCCACACCACACCCAATCTAACTACCTTCTAATTAACCAACCCTCTTCCTCGCCTCCCCCATACACTCCACCTGCTCTACCCTTCTACATAACTAGTACCTAACAACCAGTTTCTCTACTCCTCATCCCTTCCTTAGTCTACTATCACCTTCCACTTATACTTTCTTATACCTAACCACCTTACCCCTCCTTCACTTCCACTACCCTACACGCTTTGTTAAAACCCATATACATTTTTTCATAAACGCCATGCCCCTTATGCACAACATCCTTCTTCTTATAATTTTCCATTTACCTCTCTCTAATTCTAAAACTCTCATCACTTCACCCATCTTGTATACCTCCCAAACCTACATCAATAACATCTACCTACAATGCCATCTCCTCCAGATACTCCTCAATCTGCTCTAATCTATATGCCACTAATATAATTCTACAAATGAAATCAACAATCCTCTCCACACAGGATAAACTTCCTAGTAACCTTGTACAGAACCATATCAGGGATCCAAAAAAGAAGCTCTATCCAAAAATGTTTCCTAATTATCTTAGCCTAGTCCAGTGTGGTGACATCTACCCTAACCTCAGCCCTTCTCCTTCCTCTCATAATGCCCCTAACTCAACAAAATCCCTCAATTTCACCACCATCATCATTCAAAGTATTAGAAACAAAACCCACCTTTTACATGCATGGTTAAGTCAATATAAACCAAACTTCACAGCCATAACCGAAACTTGGCTAAAGCCATATATAAACTATTCTGAATTCCTTCCCACAAACTATTCCTGTCTCAGAACAGATAGACTCCACAAAAAAGGTGGAGGCATTGCCTTATTATATCCAAGTACCTTCTCAGTACTTCCATATTCTAAGGCCATTCCCTCCTTCTCTACCGCAGAATTACTTATCACCTATTTCAAACTAAATAACTATAAAAACCTATGTATTATAGTGATATATATTCCCCCAGGTAGCAATATTCCCATTCTCAAGGACATCCTTGCTTGGCCTACCAATAACAAAAAATGAAACAATAATCCTAGGTGAAGGAAATATTAATTGGTTAGACATGTCCAATAAACATCACTCCTTAGACATCAACCTTCACATCTATACCCAGCTTATTTCTGATATCACCAGACCTGACATTAGAAATAGGAAAGGTTCAGTCTTGGATTGGATCATGCTTTCTGACCCTGATAACATTTCCACCTCCAGTACTCTTGCAGACAGTATAAGTGACCACTCTCCAGCATTCATAATACATAAGCCCATCACTCTACCTAGCAAACACCAATATAGATACACCCGGAACTTGTCCCAATTCTCCCCAAATACCTTTAATGATAATTTGCAAAATACTAACTGGAATCCACTAAAATCTCTCCCTCTTAATGAAACTGTAGAATTTTTCAATACTACATTTCTGACTATCCTAAATAATCGTGCCCCTCTCCAGCTAAAAAGAGTCAAGACAAAACATGCCAACTGACTCACAAAGTCAACAAAGCAAATTATGTCCTCTAGAGGTAAAGCTTGGAAAGCCTGGTTAAAAACCAAAACTCCTGCCACCCACATGCAATATAAACAACTTTGCAATCAGGCAAAACGATTAGTACTGCAAAACAAAAAAGATTACTTCCAAAGCCTCCAAAACCAACATAATCATAACCCCAAGAAATTTGGGGTTGCAATCAACTCCTTACTCCATCCTAGGACCATCCATAATCCATGCCCTGATCCAGAAAAAACACCCAATGAGTTAGCCTCTCTCTTGAATTCTTATTTCATCTACACTATTGTTAAGCTTACTACCACTTTCCCATCTATCAACACTGACCAACCAAATCCCACTATCCTACATACCACAACTACATTACCCACATTCTCACTGTCCCCCATCCCTACCTCTACCATACAAAAGCTCCTTCTCAAACTAAAACCATGCACCAATGCCCCAGATGACCTACCTGCAGAATTCTTACAAATATCAGCCTCCTCTATAGCATACCCCATCAGCATTCTCCTTAACAGGTCCATTCAGGAGTCATGTATACCTCATATCTGGAAAAACGCATATGTTCTCCCACTTCACAAAGGTAGCAATAACTCTGACATTCCTAGGTAGCAATAACTCTGACATTCCTAACTTCTGGCCCATTGCCATTCTCTCGCCCATCTCAAAAATACTAGAGAAGTACATTCACACTCAGCTCCTTAGTCACATGACTAAAAACCACTTCCTTTCTTCCAGGACATAACACTACCACTGGCCTCATTTCCTTCCTGGACACAGTTAATAGTGCCAGGGATGATGGATCCATAGTCTTCTTGCTCTTCCTCAATCTAACAAAGGCATTTGACACAGTTTCCCACTCCCTTCTGCTAACTAAACTCTCAAAACTTGGCACCTCTCCCTCCACCCTTCAGTGGTTTTCCAACTATCTCAGTAATAAGCAACAAGCTACTATGCGGCAGCGCTGCTCCTCACCTTTCATCAACACAATACAAGAGTACCCCAGGGTTCCATACTGGGTCCCCTTTTATTTAGTATATTCATCAATGACTTTTACACAACTCTTACCCACAGTACTGTAATCCAATATGCAGATGATTTTACCATTATCTGTTCTTCTAAATCTGCCTCTACACTACAGCAACTTACCCAAAAAGCATTCACCTCAACTGAATCCTGGATGTCACAGAACCATCTTGCCCTTAACCCCAATAAAACTAAACTCTTAATATTTACCCTAAAAAATCCAGCCAAGTTGACAAGTCTGAATTTTCAGTTCATTCCCAAAGCAATATTATTATTGAAGTTGTTCCCAGTATCAAACTGCTCTGTGTCATCAGTGACGATAATTTAACTTTTGACCTTCATATCCATAACAACATAAGAAAAAACATCAAAAGCTAGGTGCCCTCTATAGGCACAACTACTTTTTCAGCTTCTCTGCAAAAAAAGCTCTTGTTTCCTCATTCCTGCTTCCTACTCTCCTATATGGCACCCCCATCTTGACCAATATTCAGTCCTCCCTGAAAACTAATCTCAATTCATGCTACAACAAAGTTGCCAAATTTGCTATAAATGCTAAATTCTCCTCTCACCATTGTTACACACTACAACTTAATTGGCTTGAATTCCCCCATTACCTCACATACCTACAACTACTGTGCATAAACTTATTTACTTCACCGCAACCTGCCCAGCCCTCACTGACATATTGACCATCTAACATCCTAATCAACACCTAAGGTCAGAAAAAAATGCTATTAAACACTGATAAACCTAAGCTCTCGGCCAGTCAAATGCTATATTCTTTTACTGTCTCCAAGCTTTGGAATAATCTCCCTCCTTCAATAAGAACTATCAGTAGCTCCACTGCTTTTAAAAAAGCCCTTAAACTTCACCTCTCATCATATTGGATATGCACCTGCACCCCTAATTATAACCCCATTACCTGACCCCCTCCCTACATCCTACTCATCCTATCTATACACCTAGGCTTTTTTCTATTCTCTCTATCACATCAATTCCTTCTACTGACATTTAGCCAGTGCCATCCCTACTCTAAGCCTTCTGCCTCCTTCTTTTTCCATTTAATACAATCTCCTCTCTCAGCTAACAATCTTAGCTACCATATAAAACTTCTATTTCTATACTTCTACCATGATTTTAACAATTCTTTACAGATATTACCAAGTTATAAAACATTATTACCATATTATTGTATGTAGTTCTTACCATATTATTGGATGTTGTTACTTACTTATCTAATGTACTGCCTCTATCTGATATACTTTGTATTATATGTTCATTTTTATGTAATTACATGTGGAGCTTTTCTCCCCGGGCCTCCACTGAAAATGGGCTAATTTCTGGCCCAGTGGACTTTCCTGGTAAACAAATGCAATAAACAAATAAATAAATAATGTTGTAATATATAAATTGCTAACATTTTATATGTTAACAGCTTATGCTGCAGTGTTGTTAACTTTAACTATACCTATTAACTGTACATATTAATTGAAGGAAGTAAAGTTAGATGTTTGTTACTGATTAGAACAGCTTAAAAGAACTAAGAAGAATGAGAAACTTACAGAAGAAATTAGCATATGATGTGTGCTGTGAGTTGTCATTTTCACATGCTGTAGCCAGATTCTGATGTCAGCATGTAATGCTTAGATCAAAACAACAGGTCACAATGGCTAAACATGCATATTCAAAATAATTGAGCAGGAATTCTTTTATATATAGTCATGATTGTTTACAATATTAGAATTAATAAGAGTAAACATCATATAAATATGCATATACACAAGGAATGCAATATCTACCATGTAATATTAATAAAAGTGCAGTATCAGTAAATTAAGAAATATGTGCACATACTATATTTACTAGAGATCTGATGATTAAATAGCTCTTTGATGTCAGAGTTTAGAAATGCAAGAAATACAGAATAGGGTAGAATACTAGTGGGAAAATAAGACAAAAATATATGTAAATAACAAACAGCTTTTTTCCTGCATATGACAGAAATGTGAATGTACAAGATCTCATATACTTACAAAGAAAATCATATAAAATATAAAATAATATGAAAGCTGAAATATGAAGCTTTGTTATGTGAACTTAGAAGCTTTTTACATGTTGAATGATATCATACTCACTCAGACTACCTGAAATAACTCATTTCATAAGTCAAAGTTGAAGTATGATTGTTTTATTTTTAAATCAGTACATTCATTTTGATAGAAAGTAAAGCAAAGTTTTCAATCTGTTTGAATCCGGGAAAGGAGAATGGGATTTAAATTGAACACTTTGTAACTTTTGAATACAATATAGACTGCAATTCTATTTTTTTTTACTCCACAGAAATAATAAGACATTCTCTTTGACCTCAGTAATGTGCATATTTTATGAAGTAGCTTAATAAGCTAATTTTTTTAAATATTTTGATATTTGATATGTTAAGAGTATTACAGAAATCTAAAATATAGGGACTCATACTTTAAAAAACAAATTCAGTGCTTTTTGTTAGAGCAATAAAATAGGTGTGTGTCTTTTGACATGATAAATACATATGTACATTGATCTCTCTTTTGTATTATAGTTTAGTATGATAAGATTATCTGTGACCTGTAAGTTTACATATGTCTTTACCTCTTCAGGTCCTACTCTGTTATAATTATTTATTTAGAGATCTAGCCATCTATAATAACATTGAATGAGTGAATAATTTAGGAATATTAAATGGTTAATTTATGCTACTATTAAATAAATAGGTATATTATCCTGTTTGTTAGATTATTTAATGTTTATGATTAATAAACGAGGACTGATAAAAGTACAGTTGTGTACACTTACCATAAATGTAGATGTTCGAGTGTATTCACTGTTGCAGTCATTACATTTGGGTTATCTGCTTGCAGTAGCCCTCAGTCGGCCTGATTAACAAAGTCTTGGGTCCTGCATCAGTTGCTGTCTCATCTTCCATGACGTCAGGTAGTCAGGGGTATAAAGCATGCAGCCGACACCATTACATCAGTTTTTCTAGCCCCAGATGTCAGGTGCCCCCCTAATGGGAAGCAATTAAATGTATAAATATACAAGGATATACCTCCAACAAAAAAACAAATACACAAAGAAGCTTTTAAGCATAGGAAAGAAAGTGGAGGTATAGCCAAAAGAAGTTAGGGGGCTGGAGGGAGGGTAACCAGGACTGCAACAGTGAATAAGTGAATACACTCGAACATCTACATTTATGGTAAGTGTACACAACTGTACTATGTTCTTCATGTTTCTCTGTTGCAGTCATTACATTTGGGTAGATTCCCAAAGCTAAGGTTGGGAGGAGGAATTTAAGTAGCATTAGGACCAGCTATAAGGCCTGGCAAGACTGCAGTGGCAAAGCCAGCTCTGGACTTAGAGAAAATTGGTAAATGATAATGCTTGGTGAAAGTATGTACAGAACTCCAGGTAGCAGCTTCTAGGATGTCCCTGGTAGGGACGCCTCTGAGAAAGGCTGTAGAGGTAGATACAGCCCTGGTAGAGTGGGGTCTGATGCCCTGTGGGATAGGTTTTCCATGATGCTTATAGCAGAAATGAATGCAATGGCCTATCCATTTAGAAATGTTTTGCTTTGAAATAGCCTTCCCTTCTTTCCCTGCAGCAAATGCCACCAGCAGTTGTTCAGATTTCCTTTGAGGTTTAGTCCTGTCCAAGTAGAATCTAAGTTGTCTGTGCACATCCAAGGAGTGCAGAATCCGTTCCCCTTTGTTCTGTGGATTAGGAAAGAAGGTTGGCAAATGAATGGCCTGATTAAGAGCTACACTTGGCCATGAAGGAGGGATTGGTTCTGAGGGACACCCTGTCTGCATGAAAGATGATGAAAGGCTCCACTGCCATAAGGGCCTGTAATTTAGATACCCTTCTTGCTGAAGTGATTGCTAAAAGGAATGCTGTTTTCCAAGAAAGAAATTTTAAATCTGCAGTAGCAGCTGGCTCGAAAGGAGGAAGAGTGAGTTTCTCCAAGACAAAGTTAAGGTCCCAGTCTGGAGTTGGAGCTCTCCTTGGTGGCCTCAAATTTTTGGCCGCTTTGAGGAACTGCTTGAGCAGTGGGTGTGCGAAGAGGGGAGGTTCTGTGTTATAATGAGCTGAAATGGCAGAGGCGTGAATTTTGATGGAGGAAAAGGACAAGCCCTTGTGAAGCATCTCAGTTAAGTAGTGTAAAATCAGAGGTAAATTGGGTGCTGCTGTGCTCATCCCTTGAGACTGGTTCCAGGCACATAATCTTTTCCATTTCTCAGCATAAGATTTTCTAGTACTAGGTGTCCTTGCCTCTAAAATGATATCCATCACTGGTTTACTGAGGGATGGTAAAGGAGAGATTAGGTAATTATCCAGGCTGCTAGGTTTAGTATTTGAAGCTGAGGGTGCAGAATCTGGTTCTCCTGCTGAGACAACAGGGAAGGTGTCTGAGGCAGGTGCCATGGGGCCAACCATGACACACTGCGCAAGACGGGGTACCAGTGTTGGCGTGGCCAGTCTGGTGCAATCAAAATCATCCTTGGCTTGTCCTGTTTGATCTTTAGTAGTACTTTGGAGAGCAGAGGCAGAGGAGGAAAGACATAAACTGATAGGTTTTTCCAGCTGAAGGACAGAGCATCCACTTTCCAAGCTTGTTTGTGGGGAATCCTTGTGAAAAATGTGTCCAATTGATAGTTCTGGGGGGAGGCAAACAGTTCTATATTTGGACTCCCCCCATTTGCTTGTCAACATGTTGAAAATCTTTGGTTCCAGTTTCCACTCATGTGGGTCCATGAGGTTTCTGCTTAGTCCATCTGCCAGTGTATTTAGTTTTCCGGGCAGAAACTGAGCTTGTAGATTCACTTGGTAGCACAAGACTGTGTTCCACAATGCCATGGCTAGTCTGCAGGGGGGGGTAAGAATGCGTACCCCCTGCTTGTTTATGTACCACATAACAGTGGTGTTGTCTGTCTTTACCATTAGTTGTCCTGAAAGAATGTGATCCTTGAAGTCTGTCAGAGTATTCTGTACAGCTAACATTTCTTTTTGATTGATACGCAGGTGCATTTGACTTGGGTTCCATTTGCCCTGAATGCACTTCCCTGCCAGGTGAGCCCCCCATGCATAATCTGATGCATCTGTTCGGGTTTGGGTGGCAGGGGTTAGCGTGAATGGTATTCCCTTGTTTTGGTGGCAGGCCTCTGCCCACCAAAAGAACTCTAGGCATAGGCAAGGTATAATAGGAATCATTGCATCTAGATCCTGAGAGTGTTGACACCATAGGCTTTTTAGATAACATTGTAGTTTCCTCATATGCAGTCTTGCATATGGAATTAGAAGAATGCAGGAGGCCATGAACCCCAAGACTTGCAGAATTTGCCTTGCAGAGAGCAGGGTTTTTGTGGCTACTAGATTTTAGTAGGTTGTCAAATGAATCTATTTCTCTGGCATGAGGAAAGCCATCTTGGAAGTTGTATTCAAGCTTGCTCCCAAGAATATAATTTGTTGACAGGGTAACGGGTGTGATTTCTTTTTGTTTATGGTGTACCCCAGACAAGTCACCACCCATTGTACAAAGGCCAGATGATTCAAAAGAATGTCCTGGCTTTCTGCCTGAATTAGACAATTGTCCAGGTATGGATATATTTGAATTTTTTTTGTCTGCAAAATGCAATAACTGGGGCTAGGCACTTTGTGAATACCCTGGACGCAGAAGATAAGCCAAAGGGCAGTGCAGAGAACTGATAATGCCTGCAGACTGCTTTGAAGTGTAGGTATCTTCTGCAAGATTCCCTGATAGGGATGTGAAGGTATGCTTCTTTTAAATCTAATGTTGTCAACCAGGCATCCTTGCCTAGCATAGGAAGCAACTGGTGAAGAGTCAGCATCTTGAATTTTGGAATCACCAAAAAGGTGTTTAGAGTAGAAATGTCCAGGATAGAATGCCATGAATTGTCTTTTCTGGGTACCAGGAAAAGTCTCGAATAAAAATCTTGTCCCTTTTCCTCTTCTGGTACCAACTGAATAGCCATCATGTTTAAGAAAGAAAGTACTTGCTTTTGGGCCTCTGCCCACTGATTTGGAGGTAGATCTGGCCACCCTCTTGGTGGTGGTAATGTGTGGAAGTGAAATCTGCATCCTGGGGACACTATATTTAAGACCCATTTGTCCTGGGTTATGAGTTTCCAGTTTTTGGCCTGCAGACCAATCTTTCTGCCCAGCTGAAAAGTGCTTGGAAGTTTTAAAGGCATGTCACTGAGACAATTTTCCATAGGGGGGAGTCTTACTACTCCCAGATTTGGATGCAGAAGCCCCCCACTGCTTAGTCTTGTGCGTACCTTGTGACTGAAACCTGGGGTTTCTACTGTGTCTGAGTTTGGATTGAGAAGATCTGGAAGGGGCCGGAAAGGACCAATTCTTAGAGGGCCAATGCCTACTAAATCTTGGAGGCTGTACTTGTAAAAAATCTTTCACAGTTTGCATAGATTTAGCTTTATCTTCCATCTTTTTAAGAACTTCCTCAGTTTTGTTGCCAAACAGGTGGTCCTGATTTAAGGGAGCATCCAACAGTTTAGCTTTAACATGATCAGGCAAAGATTGCTCCTTAAGCCAAGCATGCCTTCTGAGTACAGACCCAGTGACAGCAGCCCTGCAAGAGGCCTCTAATGAATAAAATCCACATTGCAAAGTATTTTTTCCAACCTGTTCAACAGAAAGCATTAAATCCTGTAATTCTTTATTTTCAGCACAGTCAGAAATCAACATCATTTTCTGTTTAAGCAATCCAATAACATGTTGTTGATACTTCAGCATATGAAACTGGCAATTTAAGGCCCTGATGGCCAAGGTTGCAGAAGTGTAAAACTTCTTACCCCATCTATCCAGCGCTCTGGAGTCCCTATCAGAGGGGGTAGGATTTCTAGCAGTAGTAGCCTTAATGCCCTTGGGTCCCTGTGCAATAGTCTCTGGATCCGCAATAGGATTTTTAAAAAGGAACTTGTGAGACTCATGGACCCTGTAATATCTATCAGGTTTTCTGGGAGCAGGAGGCAAAGAATCAGGGGCCAAACTAGATTCCGAAAAGGCATCATCAACAATGTCTAGTACAGGAGGTATAGCTAAAGGCCTGTGCTGAGGCAGAAGCAAGAAATCCCTAAGCCTCTTTTTTGAATCAGAAATATCCTTGGTTTCCCAGTGAAAATGTTCCCTTAAAGTGTGCAAGGTTTCACCAAAGGAAAAATCCTCTGGAGGGAAAGCAGAGAGAATAGAGTCCTCTGCATCAGAATCCTCATAAGTAGATGGGTCTATATCAGCATCTCGAATGCTGAGAATATCGAATTTGATATTGTCGCATCGAGAATGCCAAAAGGGCAGAACATCGAATGGGTAAACGGAAATCTCCGTAAGGGGAGATTTCCGTTTACCTCAATATAGTGTGGTCTCAGAGTTGGTTTATTTAAGTAGCAGGGGGTGTGGGGCTTGCCCCCCTGCCTATGCCCTTTAGTATTTTTTTGAGGGGGGTTATTTTTTTATCGGCATTCGAAAATGTAATAGGTCGATCATTTCAGTTCGACATTTAGTGATTCGACCTATTACATTTTCGAAATGCTGATATAGACCCTAAGTAGATAAGGGTAAATCCAGATCATCAAAAGAATCAGAAAAATCAGAATCCTGGTCAGAAGATTCATAAACAAATTCAGTCCTAGGTCTCTTAGAAGGGGGTGGTTGGCTTCCCCTGATTAGAGTTATAAGATCTTCAGCCATTCTTATCATTTGTTTTTTAGGCATAGAGGCCTGTGCATGCGGCCTGGGCGTCAGTTTCTTAGGTATGGATCGAGGTTTACGCCTTAAAGAAGAAGGAGGCATCAGTTTAATATGCAAGTCCGTAGGCCTGAATACACCCTCAGAAGCCATTGCCTGCACAGCAGCTCCAGACCCATCCAAGGTAGAGACATCCGCAGGTTACACAGTTGAAGCATCTTGCGGCATACCAGACTCCGAATGGGTCTCAGTAGAGGCCTGTGAATCAGAGGTAGTGGGTATCAGGGGCTGCGAAACCGCCTTACTGAGTACCAGCGAACTGGCGACTGGCTTAGGAAAAGTGGCAGTGGCAGCTTTGGACCTTGGCGGCCTGTCTCTGTCTTTATCTTTGAGTTTTTTCGGAATTCCATTAGTCGGACGACTAACTGACGACATTTCTGGATAACTGAACCGAGAACCGAAATACTTAGAAGCGAAAATATACTGACGATGGATAGTGCATTGATTAAATAAGGCACAAAACCGACAGCAAGGTACGTCGTGATCAGGGCCTAGGCAAGGAATACAGTATGAATGAAAATCTTTGTGAGGTATTTGGTTTCCACAAGAAATACAATTATTACCTTTAACTGACATCGGTAAGGAGCAAGAAAAAGTTTCCCCAACGGGGTACTTAGCTTTAGTTGAAGACTTCAGTTCTGAAACTCGAAAATGAAAATTTCAGGAGTCGGCCAACCGGCTCTTGCGAACTGCTGCTTCGGGCACTGCACGGCAAGAAAGACTGATGTAATGGCGTCAGCTGCATGCTTTATACCCCTGACTACCTGACATCATGAAAGATGAGACAGCAACTGACGCAGGACCCAAGACTTTGTTAATCAGGCCGACTGAGGGCTACTGCAAGCAGATAACCCAAATGTAATGACTGCAACAGTGAAACACAAAGAACATCTTGTATGTAGTAATTGGCAATTGGTGAGTGGATAGTGTTAAATGCAAATTATACAACTAAATTAATAGTGTCTTATTGTTTTGACCTATCTATAATATTATATTAATTATTTGTAAGTCACAGTAGCTTTTGGCTAGTTATTTGGATTAATTTTTAGGTGGTGCTATATAGATAGATAGATTATTTTGACTATTCAATATGCAGACTAGGTACTTTGGTATCCATGGTAAATTGTGTTTTATTAGTATTATATACGTTATAGTTGTAAACTTGTCTTTGTTTTTGTTATTTTTGAATTTTAGTAGATTAGTTTGTAGAACAGAAGAATTAAAAAAAAATCTGGAATGTCAAAATAGTGTCAGAGGAATACATTTGAGTCTTATACACAATTAAATTAATGTGGTGGATAAATGTGTCATATTATCTTTTAAAAGAAATCTTTTAAAGTTCACACTACTGGTAGTTTTAATTTATCAATTAATGTAAATGGACTAAACAATGGCAGCAAAAGGAAATCATTAATGGGATATCTAAAATTCAATAGATGACACATTATATTCTTGCACAGTACTCACTTGAAAGAGAAAGACATACAATGTTTAAATAACTTAGACTATGACGTGTTATCATCTTCTTTTAACAAAAAGAGGACAGGAATTGCTCTACTTTGGAGAAAATCCACTGTAATATATAAGGTCATAGACTCCTTTAATGATAAAGGAATGTAAACATTTGTGACAATTAAATATAATGGCAAACTCTATACATTAGCTAATTTTTACTGTATCCCTGGAATAGGTGCAAGAGTGGCTACAGATCACTTAAACTTGTTACAAATTCATTGGAAGGGTACTTTAATTTTAGCAGGGGATTTTAACTGCATATCTAGTATAGAAGATACAAATGAACAGAAGAAAGCTAAAATGCTGGCATCAGTTATAACACTAAACAGGTGGATTAGTAATAATAATTTATCTGATTTACTAGTAAAAGCAGAAGACATGTTGTTGTTTTTCTTCTTCTTCCCTCATTAGTCTTATGCATTTGGGAAGCAAATTAAAATTGATAGGATTTATGTCTATAGATTTACTTAATACAGTGAATTATTTTAAAACTATTCCTTGTCCTCTATCTGATTATAATGTATTAAGTCTTAATATAGTAATGGATATGGGGAAATTTCAGATTTATAGAATCCCAGTATATATGATGAAATTAAAATAGTTTAAAAGTTATCATAAGGAACAAACTGAGAATTTTTTATCTTTGAATAATAATTGTCAGGTTAGTAAAGTCATACAATCTTCTTCTTCTTTCAGCTGCTCCCATTAGGAGTTGCCACACCGGATCATCTGTTTCCATTTCTTCCTGTCCTCTGCATCTTGCTCTGTCACACCAACCACCTGCATGTCCTCTCTCACCACATCCATGAACCTTATATTAGGCCTTCCTCTTTTCCTGTTACCTGGCAGCTTCATCCTTAGCATCTTTTTCCCAATATACTCTGTATCCCTGCTCAGCACATGTCCAAACCAATGTAATCTTGCCTCTCTGGCTTTGTCTCCAAACCTTCCAACCTGGGCTGTACAATGGGACTCCTTAAAAATGCATATTAAAGATAGAATGAGTAGATGAGCTAGTAATAAAATGAAAGAATGGAATAAAGAGTTGTTAGAAATACAAGATGAACTACACAAAGTGAGGTCTGAATAACGAGCAAAGAAATTAGATAATACTGAATTCATTACAAATTTAATGGCAGAATGTCAAACAGTTTTAAAGCATAAAGTGGAGACAGCTTTAGAAAAAAAAGTGCATAGTTATGTGATAACTTAAAAAAATCTACATAGATTAGCCAACAGAAGAAAGTTATTAAGCAAAAAGGCAGAAATCAATAATATCCAAAATCCTCACACTAATAAGCTTATTTCAGATATACAGGAAATGCGTAATATTTAAAAAAAATCCATGAGAATCTTAATAAAGATAAACATAATAATCCTGATGATTAAAAAACTGACAATTACTTAAAGAAAAATGTTACTTGTAAACTAAACAACCAATAAATATCTCAGTTTAATAAACCTATTATCCTGAAAAATGGTAATGTTCCAGGGTTAGACGGTTTAAGTATGGAAATATATAGTCTGTTTCCATTAAATATTTTAGAATTACTGAGTCATGTTTTCTGGATAATTAAGGGTGACAAAATAATTTCTCCTTCATGGAAATTTTCAGTAATCCCACCTATACTTAAACAAGGAAAGGATGATAAGTTAGTCTCCTCATATAGACCTATTTCACTATTAAATGTAGACTATAAAATATTTACTTCCATTTTTGCCACAAGGTTAAGAGATATCATAGATTAATTAAAATGATCAAACAAGATTTTTTGTCAACAGATTAACATACGATAATATAAAAAGGGTAGTAACTATCTTAGATTTAGCAAATGGAATAAACAAGAAATTGGCCCTAATTAGCTTAGATATTGAGAGCGCTTTGGATTCTGTAGTATGGAACTACTTGTTTAAAACTTTAGAAGTGTTTGCATTTCCAGAACAGTATATTGGAATATTAAAAACCTATACAGAGACAAAGCATATGTGAAAATTAGATCTTACATTTCTCGAGGTTTCATTTTAAATAAAGGCAAAAAAACAAGGCTGTCCCTTGTCCCCTTTATTATTTGCATTAGTTACTGAACCCTTAGCTAACAGTATAAGAAGCAATGGAAAAATTAATGAATTCTGATTTAATAGAGATTGTCAATCTAAAATACAGCCTTTTGCAGATGATATTTTACTAACTGTAGGAGATTTAAATTATTCAATTGAAGAAATACATGAGGAAATTAAAAAGTTTCAGGAAGTATCATTGCTGAATTTTAACAGCAATAAAACGGAAACTTTAGCATTAAATAAATTACTAGAAAGTAAGTGTAAGGATAAATGTAAATATAATTGGGAAGGAAAAAAATAACATATTTAGGAATAAAAATCTATAGAATTATAGGGTAGAATACATTGTTCATTATAGGAGGTACTTCGACGACATTTGTTTGCTGTGGAGGGGGACAGAACAAAATTTTAGAGATTTTATAAATTATATTAACTCTAGTACTGAATTTTTGAGTTTCACTCATAAGATTGACAAAGATGCATTAAGCTATTTAGATCTCACTCTTTTTAAAGACTATGGTAACCGGAAATTTCAATCAAAATTATTTAGAAAGGCCACATTTTCTAACTCATACCTTCACTTTGACAGTGGACATCCTTTTTATCAGAAAAGGGGTATAATTAAAGGGCAGTTCATTTGAGCATCTAGGATGTCCAGCTCTTTGGAGAGTTTTATTGAAGAAGTTCATACCCTCAAAAATTTATTTTTAGAAAAAGGGTATCCTGCTTCTTTGATCAAAGATTTGAGTCAAGAAGTTTTACACAATAGAGAATTTAAATATTCCCCCTTGTTAGGAACTGGACTTGTAACCCTTGAGCAGGACGGAGGTTCGTAAGAACTGGATTTGAAAAGTAATTTTATTCACACCTACTCAGCTAACTCCCAGGAGGTAGAGAACATAATTTTGAAACACTGGCCCATTCTTACCCTACATGACGAGCTGAAACAATTTGTGCAGGACCGTCCCCACTTTGTTAGGAAAAGGGATGCTAATTTAAAAGACCTGTTTGAAATGAAACAAAATTACAAGTTAGTAACAGACACTACTAAATGTGGCACCCACAAATGTGGGAGTTGTAAGCAGTGTAGTGCTATGATTAACAATAACACATACATATATACATATATATGTATATATAAATATATGTATATATATATATATATATATATATATATATATATGTATGTATATATATGTATGTATATATATATATATATATATATATATATATATATATATATATATATATATATATATATATATATATATATATATATATATATATATATATATGTGTATATATATATATATATATATATATATATATATATATATATATATATATATATATATATGTATATATATATATATATGTATACATATATATATATATATATATATATATATATATATGTATGTATATATATATACATATGTATATATATACTTTAATTGTGGATCTAAGGGAGTGGTCTATTTAGGACTATGTATGTATTGTTTCAGTTTTTATGTAGGGAAAACGGAGAGACCCCTTAGGAGAAGGGTTTATGAACATTTTATGATGTTTCTAAAGGCAAGGAGAATAATGCCTTTTACAAACACCTACAAAGTTGTAACAACATGGAACTGAAATTCATAGTTCTAGAACAGGTATTACCTGATATAAGGGGAGGTAATTGGGAGGCCATGTTAGAATACCGCGAACTCTATTGGCAATTAAAATTAGACACGGGTAGGTTTCCTGGTTTAAATGAAAACATTAATATTAGTAGTGTTTTAAAGTTGAGAACTGCCCGACTATAAAATGTAATCAAACATGAGTATTTTTTATGCTGATTGAGACTTTTGATTTATTACCATAGTTTATAGCTTTTAACCAATTTTTTACTTTCCACATTATATTGACTGGAAGAGCCTGTTTGTGAAATACTACGTATTTCTTTAGATTGAACATTAACTATGATTACGAGAACAAGAACAATGTTTACACTCGTGTGATAGTGGTTTATTACCATTTTACAGGTATAACCAGGGTTTATTATTTATTATTTGTGGTGTTGAGTGATTATTGCCTTTTTCACACTTGGTAGTTTAACTAACAAGAAGTGGTTTACACACGAGTTAAACGAATTAATTCAGTCATGTGACCGGGTGTTTCACTATTTAACATCTGTGAATTGACATTATTGTATTATTGTACCTTGAAGAAGCTTGGTATTAACCGAGTGAAAGCGCTTGGTTCATTTTTTATTTTTCATTCTATCCTGTTCCACCTTAATAAAGACCTGATTTTATCAATACTTTTGGTAGTGGACTTAGTTCCGGGTCCTGTTCCTGCTAGACAATTTTATTTGAATAAAAATCTATCCAGATGTGAGCAAGATTATTAACAATAATTTTGAAAAAGTGATTGAAGAAGTGCTACTTCTTCTTATTAAAAAGTGACATGATTTTTTTTTTACTTTTGAGTATAGATTAGTGCTTATTAAAATTGATTGTATTACCCAAGTTTACATATATATATATATATATATATATATATATATATATATATATATATATATATATATATATATATATATATATATACAAACCTTTGTGGAGGAAGTTCATTATCACAACCTTGTTTCTCCCTAATCAGGTGTGCTTCCTTAAATAGTTGCCAACCAATGTGGTCCCTTCTGGGTGGGAGATGCTGATGTACAATGCTCCCACATCGAGGGTGACTAAGGTGTAGTCCCCTGGGATCAACTGGACCTCATGCAGTTCTTTCAGCAATAGCCACAAGTCCTGTAAATAAGATTTGGATTTCTGCACTATTGGGTTCAGGATGAAGCCTAGAAACTCAGAAATGAACTCAGTTTTTGTGCATTTGGATGAAATGATGTGTCTAAAGGGGGGATTCCTGGGGTCTTTGTGAATTTTGGAAATCCCAAACAGTTTACCTAGTTGGGGCTGTCTGCCTCCATGAATTGGAATTCCTAGGAGGAGATGGATCCGTGCTATAGTAGGCAAATAAGGGTGAGGTCTATTTTTTCAAATTCTTGTTCTATGTGGTCAGTGGTGACCTTCTCGTAGCAACATTCTGCTGCTAGCCCTGCCTTCATTTTGCTAATGTAGTCACTCTGTTTCATGATGGCTATGCCTGTCCCCTTGTCCGCTTTCATGATTCTGAGGTTGGGATTGGTACAAACATTGTAGAGGGAAGTGCGTTCATCCTTGTGAGGTTGAACTATTTTTGGTAGGGTTTGGTGCCTAAGGTGTTTCCGACTTCTTTTTCACAAACCATAGAAAAGACGTTTAAAGTATTATTTAAGTTAAGGTTGAACAGTCTTTTACACTTAAGGAAGTCACAGTTGCTATCATTATTGGTACCACTAGCATTCTTATCTTCCATATACAGTTTAAGGTTCAATTTCCTAATGAACAATTTTAAGTCTAAAATTACATCTGCTACATTTGCCCTGTAGATTGGTATGAAGTTCATGCCTTTTCTCAAAATAGTTATGGTGACCTTATCCAGTACTAAGTCAGTAAAGTTAACAACAGTAACTTCTGTGGGGGGTCATGTGCGCTCCCCAGATATTATCTACTTGCTCCTTTCTAAGAGCATCCTCAGCCTCTCTCCCTCCTCCTGTCTGTAGTCTGGTTGGGGGTGGTTGGATCTTGACTGGGGGATAAAAAATATTACTGCTGGTGGTTGGGGCTGGAGGGCCCAACAGTGCTAAGTGCTAACACTGCCAACCTCAGTAAGATGGTGGGCCCTAGGGGATTGGCAGCCTTTAAGTACTTACTGTGCTTTTCCAATGACCTTGCCTACGGAAATGAAGACTTGGAAATATCCTCCGGAACACTGTAGGTGGAGAAGTCAAATAATTCCTGGCTGGTGGCAGTGTCTAGGATGGTGGCTTGCATCAATTCTTCCATTGTCCCGATAATGTAAAATTCTTAAAGACAAGCAAAACTATCTCAAAATTGCCAGCGACTATTTAAAACAAACTTCTGTGGAGGAAGGTAATAAAGACTCAAAGCCAGGGAGTCAAACAAACTATAAGGTCCGTTTTTTGTAGCACAAAAATCAAGTTTTGAGTGTTTTCGTTTGTTAAATCTAGGGTCGAACTTCTTTAGAAAACTAACATAGTTACATATGTACATTGCATTCAATAGCTTTAAAACCTGACAAAAAATTTTTTAAAGAAAGCAGTGCCTCAGCAAGTCCAAAGACTATAGAAATGCACTAGGGAAGTTTTACACATGCTTGAAAGTGTCAGCAGGCAAAATGCAAACTGCTTATCAGTGCATCATACAGAAAGATAAAAACTTACAGGACTGCACAACACATGCTTTATAATAAATAGGAAGGATCATAGCTCTGTTTGAAACAGCATTTTCCATTTCATGGAGGGCTTATGAATACTGGTACCTTCAAATTCTTGCTGGAGTACACTGTATCTTGTAGTCACACAGCATTTATGGGAGATACCCAAAAATGTACACACATATTGGTAGAGCTTAATTTGTATAAGAATCATCAAAATGATTGATAGCCAGAAGTCCTGCACCTAACACCATTATTACAGGAAGTCTCGCCCCTGAAATGGTCCATTTAGTAATTTAAAATCCCATCCCTGAATTTCTTTTGTGGAAATCCCATCCATGCTGTGCCACACTGAAAGTCCCAACTCAGACACTCCACCTTTATTTATTTTTTTTTTTTACTGTTTTTACAATTCCATATTTAGTCTTCACTTTTTTTAATTTTCTTTTGTTCTCCTTCCACTTTTGTTACTGGGCTGTACACCTATTGGAGCATTTTGGCATTTTTTTGTGCATCACAATGACCACCAATAGTATCCACCATTCTGTATTTGCTCTACACATTTTGACTATGTAGCTCCTTCTACTACAACATTGTGAGCTTCCCAACCCATGACATGCTGTATGGTACATTGAAGTATGCCCGCAATCCCTATGTGAGAGGTCACACCATTAGCAGAAGGTGGACCCTGCCTTGTTGTCTGGCATGTTGAGGTATGCCCATGATCCCCATATAAGAGGTCACACCATTAGCAGAAAGTGGCCCTGGCCATGTTGTCTGGTATGTTGAAATATAGCAGCTGCTACCCCTCACAAGAGAGGTGACTCCACTAGAAGAAAATGGTTTATTATTCTACATTGGAAAGGAGCTGTTTGCTGTTTGATGTGAATGGTCTAGGTTGTTAACTTGGCTAGTGAGCTTGAACCAGAACTCCAAATATCTCATGCCAGTAGTCTGAGATGAAGTCTGCAAATGAGCTGGGGCATGAAGTATTGTGGTTTGCTTGCTGTAGGTCTGGCAAAAGTATGGTACAGAGGGCTGGTGCCACTAATTAAGGTATAAACTGATTCTTAACTATCATTTATGTACCACTAAGTTTGATGTGTGTGAGAGTTGGAGAATGTGTCCTGCACAATGTGCAAGTTTGGTCTTGCAGGAGATTCATGGAGTTTTGCAACATATTTATTATGCATGTATGCTGTGTTTCTAGGTAGAATGGAAAGGGGTTATTTCTGAAAATTAATTAGGTTGTTACGTTTGACAGTAAACCAAAACAGTAGTGTCAAACTCACTCCAGTAATATGAAAAAGTGCATGCCTGCAAGTGAGCTGTGATGCATTGTGTTCTGGTTGTTAGTGCTAGCCAAGTGTGTGCTGCAGAGAACTGATAACACTGACTGCAAACCAGTGTGGTAATCAAGCATGTTAGTAGGTCTCTGTACCGTCTGAATGAATGGTTTCAAGGACAAGACACACATCTTTTGCAAACTTCTGTTTGTAAAAGAATACGTAGTTTATTTGGCACACTGTTTCTACAACATTATTCCATACCTTGAAAGTGCATCAGTGTTGACCACAAAGGAGCAGTTTAGCTGCATGCTGTTTATGTGCTTAAGTTGGGGAATGAAGACTGGGTAAACAAGCGGCCTATACCAGTAGCTCCAGCAGCTTGTAAATATGAAAATGTTATCTCTGTTAAAATGTTACAGTTCCTAGTGGTGTGACTGAACCTCAGTGAGATCAGGCATCTTAAGTAGTACAGGGGTTTGTCACAGTGCAACACATTGGCTAAAAAGCCAGTCAGTTAAATGTAGTGTTTGAATATAGTAGTATGACTGGACCTCTGTGGACTCATTACCATGATATGGTACTTCTGAAAATGTTACATTGGTACTATATGCCAATCAGGTAAGTCAGTTGCTTGAATGGAGTGGTGCAATTTGGCACCCATGACACTGGCCACCTTGATTTGGTAGAAGGTCTTCTTCCAGTGTAACATCAAGAGACACTTGGCTGGTGTTCTATTACTAAACCTCAGACAGGAAGCTAAAATGACAGTATGATTTTACAGACCACTACACCACACGCTTACTGCTTTGTACTGAGAGAACAAATACTGGACTGGAGGTGGGTTATCACTGAGAACAGGACATTATGAATGAATGGGAGACAGTAGTTTTGAAGCTTTGAGACCAAATTAAAAAAATATGGCTTAACCCTCAACCATTATGTTTTGAGTGAGTGTCCTCGCAAACATTATAAATGCATGTATTTTTGTAGGGTAAACAAGAAAACTCAGATTCAAATGTTGAGTAGCTATCAGGAAGAATACAGTACAGTGAAAATGATTGCATAAGTGAAGCCTACCAGTCATAGCTTTCTGGGCTTCATCAGCAATTCTTTTTTTTTTGCCAGTTGACCATTGCTTACGTCTATCCTCTTGTTGCTCACAGTTTGTAAGTCTGTTTTTATCTGTTTGTTTCTATTGTTCTGATAAGAGTTTATTTACTTGTGTCTTAAATGTGCTTTAGTGTGCTTTTTTTCTGTCCAACATTTTCTAAATGTTTTCATCTTATTTTGAGGCTCTTCTTGTTATCTCATGTATGCTGCCTCTAGTCTGATCTATTTGTGTCCTTACAATTTCAAATGGTCTGTGGCTCTTACATTTTAAATCCTATTCTAACTTCTGTTCTTTTCTGCTTTCTCCCACAATGCCATGCCTTGCCTAAATACAGGCCACCAGCTCACTATCACTCTGCAGTGTTTACCTGATCTTTGTTTCATCAGTTTTGTACTATCCAAATATTGTTGCTTTCATGATGGCATTTTCAGTTCTTTGTGTCACACACTAGGGAATGACATCTGCTTTTTTACTGTATGACACTGTTGTTGGACTATGTGCCTAACTGTCTGCATATTACCATGCTCAGAGAATAAGCAGTTACTTCTAGGGCAGAGTTGGTTCATAGGTTCATAGGCTGGTACTAGGCTATCGGCCCTAGGGCCTATACAAGCCTAGCCATAACAATTCCCTGGCTGTTTCTTCCTACAATATTTACTTCCCTGGACCCCTGTCTAACAGGGCGACTGACGTGATCCCCAGGTGTGAATTTCCTATCTCCCATCCAATCGTCATGGTTCCTTTTGAAGAGGGCCAAAGAGGCGCTCTGCTTGACATGTATGGGGAGTCTATTCCAGAGTCTGGGGAGTCTGTGGGTCAGGAACCTATCCCTCCAGCATGTTTTGTTCATTGTGATAAAAAGGTTTAGATCCCTGGAGTGTGTGGCTCTAAGGGATTAGGATTTCTTTAAGTGTAGCATGTCCAGCAGCTCTGAGTCTGACATGGCCTTGTATGTTAAGCAGAGATCGCCTCTGAGTAGATGATATGCGACAGAGTACAGCTGGAGTTTTTTAGACAGTCAGCATAGGGCATCTGCTTTAGGCCTGTGATTCTTTTATTAAGATATTTCTGTGGCCTTTCCAGTTGTTGCAGATGTCTTGAGCGGTACATACCAAACGGGGTGTTGTATTCTATAATGGGTCTAATGACGGATGAGTACAGTGGGACAATGACCTCCTTTTTTCTGGATGAAAAGCCCTTAGTGATGAAGTGTGCCACATAGAAGGATTTACTGACTGTTCTGGCGATGTGGTTATCGAAGGTGAGACCACTGTCCACCTGTGTCCCTAAGTCTCTTATCACACTTTTGGTGTTTAGTATATTGCCACCTGTGTGGTAATTCATGGGTACATGTTTTTTCCCAAAGGGGATAACTATACATTTCTTGGCATTGAGCTTGAGCCCATGGCTCTGCCACCAAGCATCTGTTTCTGTAAGCCCCTTTTGTAGAATATCCACATCATTTGGGGATTAAATAATGGCTCCCAGTTTGCAGTCATCTGCGAACTTTGTTAGCCAGAGTCCCATAATGTTGTCATGTACTTCAGAGAAGTAGATGCAAAACAAGAGCAGTCCTGGGACTTGAACCCTGAGGTACTCCACTTGTCACTTGTCTGGAGCTGGATTTGGAGTCGGCTACTTTTACAGTGTGGGTTCTGTCAGTAAGCCAGTTGGCAACCCATCGAGTGATGTAGGGATTAATGCCCAGCTTAGTAAGTTTATCTATGATTCCAGAGTGGGGGATGGTGTTGAAGGCCTTGGCAAGGTCCAGATAGGCATAATGGTTAAGGTCTTTGCCTCCCGCATTCAAGAAACAAGGTTTGATCTTGACTTCCAGCCAATGTTTGTATGTTTTCTATGTTATTTCTTCCCACCTCTAAAAACATTCTGGTTGCTTTCACCTCAAACTCACCAAGAATGTTGTAATATTCAGCAGCACAGTCTCTAGGTGGTACCTATCAAGGGAAAAGTTGTACAGACCAACCACTTTAGGCATCAACTGTGGTGTGCAATATCCTCTAGACAGGATAACAGAGACAGCATGCCGGGGCAGTCACTCAGTGGTGTCAAAATTAACTGTAGTTTTTGGTCAAGTTGACTAATATTGCCAAAAAAAGATAAACTTCACCCAAGCAAGCCCTGGTCATATTAGAGATAACATAGGCAGTGTAAAGCATTTCTTTTGGAGTTCCACTGAAAAATAAGTAGTATTTAGTAGAGCAGACTGCTTCAGAACTTACAAAGTTACATGGCTGGATTAGGTCAGAACTTTGCCCCTAGGGTGCTAGAAATGCATTTTATTTTCAAGAAAAGTTATATTTGGTCACAGAACAAAGTATTTGGTCTGCTAATTGCTTTTGAAACAGTTCTGCATCCTAATAACTAGGTTAAGACCACGTAGGATCTGAAAACAGTTCACTGTAAAAAAAAAAAAGGATGAAGTATCTGAGGATTGCCTCTGGTCAAAGGTTCCCTAGTTGGAATGAACTGTTGACTAGTATACCTCCTAATAGCAAATCATTATTATAACATCTGCAAAATATCTAGTCCTACCAGCTCTCTCCATACAATATCAGGTATAGCAATGTCAGGCAAGCATGTGACTTGCAGAAAATATGGATCAAATGTGCAAAAGACATTCACAAAAATCCAATATCTAGCATGGGAGCCCCTTTGAGTCCTACAAGTAATGCAGGGATAGTTAATATCATATGCTTCAGCAGTATGCCATCTTCTTAAAAGGATATTCTATATGGAAAAGCTAAATAATTAAAAAGCATCCCTCTAACCACCTGTAGAGTGTGCAATAGATCTCAGCAAATACAGGCATTTTTTCTTTATGATTTTTATTTTATTTTATTGGTTCTTTATGATCCTGGTATTCTGGTTATTGCAGACACTTGGTTTGTTGTTTATACTATCCCAGATAACATAATTATTATTTTATCCTAGTTAGCACAAAGATTTACATAAAAAGAATGTTTAGTTTTAAACCAGGAGTCAGGAATGCGCTAGTCCATCCAATTCTTTTATGCATAATTCTACAAAACCGCATGGATTTAGTTGCCTACTTACCCTACTTGCTAGGGTATTCAAAACACATACTAGGGTATTCAAAACTTCTGGCAGGGAAATCCTTTAAGACTGGATGTTTACATCCCACCAATACCTCTCAACTGTACAGATTTCTGCAGACTATCCAGACTTTGCCTCATATTTTTGGTCCATTTTTCAAAAAACTTTAGTTTTAAGGAAAATTAGCGACAAATCATTAAAGATTAAAGTTAAAAAAATAATGACAGACATTTGAGTTTCAGATTTCCCACCCTTCAGAAAATCCATGCTAATGTAAAAGTTGTTATTCTATTAACTTTCTAAGTTTGTTAAGAGCAATATTTAAAAATTGTCCCTATTTGTGGGCTTTTGTCCCACTTTTATTTATGGCTTTATCCAGATTTCTTGCTCAAAGAGGTTGAGAGGTAACCACCATTCCAATGCAAACTTGGTGGCGTTGCTAACTTTTTTTTTCCTTTTTTTTTCTCTGATCCTTTCAGCGATCATCACACCACCTTTGTAAGTTACACGCAGTGCATGGCTACTCCTACTCACAGGTTAATTTGGCTACAAAACTTGGAGAAACATAAATGTGCTGTAGCAGGACACCGTCATTCACCTCATCCTAAGTATCAAGTGGCATTATCCGTATCAGCACATTTCCTTAGATGCCACAATGAACTATTTTACTAACATTACTAACACACCACAGAGCTCCTATGTTTTATCAGTAAAACATACATCCCAACAGAAACAGCTGACAAACTGGAAGTATATCTTTTACAAGACAGAATATGCTAACCATCACTGGAGGGAGCTCAGAAATGTCTGTATAAAGTCTATAAAAGAATACAGAAACGACTACCTCAGCAGGAAGCAACAAAACTCCATGTACCGCAAAAATGTTCTGGAGGAGTGTAAATAAAATATTTCTTCCTGGAAGTAATACTGCCCCATCCCTAAATGCTACTGATGTAGTCAGTACTCATTTGAAAAAAAACAATACTTGATATCATAGTCTGCATACCTATAAGGTCACCTAAATGCATTTGAACTATTTCCATCAGAAGGAAGTCTCATTCAAGTGAGAAAAAGCTTCCCAGAAATGAAAGGTTGTGGTTCACTGACTCAGATGGCCTGCTACAAAACTTCATAAAACCAGTTTCCTTCTCATTCATTATCCTTCTAAAAATCCTGACAAACACCTATAACTGGACTACAGAAGGTAGCACACATGATGCCCCTCTATGGAGTTCATGCATCAGTTGTATCAGTTAAATCCAACAATCATAGCTCTCAACTGTCCAGATTTTCACAGAATGTCCAGATTTTTTACTAATATTTTTGGTCTGTTTTTCATAAAATTGTAGTTTTCTTGCTAAATGCTGGCAAATCATTGAGGACCAAAGTCAGAAAATAATGGCAGATATTTGATTTTTGGACATCATATCCTTCAGAAAATTCATGCTAATGCAAAACTTGTTATTCGTGGTTCTGCAGAGTGGTGCTAGCAGCAGAGAGGCTAAAAGAGCGACTGCTAACCTGATAAAAGTGTTTTTTTTCCTGCTACTACCTGGGCGACTGTCCGATCTAGCTAAACTGCAAGTATTTCTGCTTCTTGAACTGTTTTAAACTGTTTAAAGTTGTTTTTGCACATGCACTTTTAAAGTTTGTCCTGTTTGTTGCATATACTTGTTGAGGCTACACACTCAAGTGCGTTAGCCTGTGTTACATATTTATTGCATTTTCCTGCTGTTTGTTGCAAAAAGAAAAAAAAAAAATTATCCTTGTTTCCCGTCTTTCCTGACCTAGAGTAGTCCAAATACAGGCTTTGCTGTATTCTGGACTTTTGGAAAGTTCCTGTGTTGCCCATTTCCTTTCTTGGATAAAGGGAGGCTTCTTTGTTCACCAGTGGCAGTGGGGAGCTTAGAGCAGCCTATCTATCCCTGGAGGAGTGTTCCCAGCACAAGAATCTGGTAGTCTATTGGCCGTTTTGGGCCAATTTCTAGCTCTTTCAAGTCCCTTGTATAAAACCCGCTTTGGCGCGGTTTTTGCACTTGTTTCTACTCAGCCAATCTCCTCGTGGTCCTGCAGAGTGGTGCTAGCAGCAGAGAGGCTAAAAGAGTGACTGCTAACCTGATAAAAGTGTTTTTTTCCTGCTACTACCTGGGCGACTGTCCGTTCTAGCTAAACTGCAAGTATTTCTGCTTCTTGAACTGTTTTAAACTGTTTAAAGTTGATTTTGTACCTGCACTTTTAAAGTTTGTCCTGTTTGTTGCATTTACCTGTTGAGGCTACACACTCAAGTGCGCTAGCCTGTTACACATTTATTGCATTTTCCTGTTGTTTGTTGCAAAAAAAAAAAATTATCCTTGTTTCCCATCTTTCCTGACCTAGAGTAGTCCAAATACAGGCTTTGCTGTATTCTGGACTTTAGAAAGTTCCTGTGTTGCCCATTTCCTTTCTTGGATAAAGGGAGGCTTTTTTGTTCACCAGTGGCAGTGGGGAACTTACAGCAGCCTATCTATCCCAGGAGGAGTGTTCCCAGCACAAGAATCTGGTAGTCTATTGGCCGTTTTGGGCCAATTTCTAGCTCTTTCAAGTCCCCCTGTATAAAACCCACTTTGGCGCGACTTTGCACGATTTTGCGCATAGCACAGCATCGGGCAGCTCCGCTTAATTGGGTTTAAACCATTCTCGGTTCCACAAAGTCTGCTCTTCACTTTTTCCCTTAGAACTGATCTAGTTCTCATAATAAACACCCTATTCCTACTCTAAAGCCTGGCACTTGCTCACTAAAGCAATTATATAAGTCAGCACTAAAAAATTAAAAGCACTACACCCTCACAAACTCCCCTTGAGTACCTTGTTCCCCATTGGCCCTTTTTTCAATTATAAAGGAATTCCCAATACTATTCTAGCATGTCCAAAGGTCAGTTGTCAATCTCCTCTCCGGTCCAGCTGGTGAATCTGGGAATCTTGAGGCAATATTACAACTGCCTCATGTACACAGACAACCCTCTCCTCCTCCCAACAAATTCCAACACATGTGAGAGATGCAACCATATAGCCAAACTGGAGGCTAAGCTCTCTCAACTCAGTATTGGTGTAACCAGTCAGGAGGAGAAGGAAACCACACTCACTACAATTCCAGTCTCACATAGACCTACAACGACAGCAAACCAAACACATAAACACACAAAAACATACTCGGAAGCTCTAAATAAAAATCTGCCTAAGCAGCAGAGACCTCCAAAGCAGACACCCAAGCAAACGCTACCCCAAAACAAAACACGTGCAACACATAGCTCACAAAGCCAGTGTGCCAAACAGTCACAGCCCTTAAGGCTAAACCACACACCTGATACACTTGTAATAGGTGACTCTATCATCAGGCACACTGACATCCCGCTCACCAGGCTGAACAAGGAGAAGGTCATGGTGAGCTGCCTGTCGGGCGCTAGGATCCGCCACATAACACAAGCACTCAGGTCACTCCAAGGCAAGTACAAATATGACTCAGTCATTGTCCATGCTGGTGTGAATGACCTGAGATGTACCTCCCTGGACTACATGAAAAGAGACATAGAGGAGCTCTCTGAGCATGTAGCCCAGGCCAGTATGACCCTGACCTTGAGTAGCATCTTACCCTCACCAAGAATGATGTCACAATATGAAGACAAGATAATCAATTTCAACAATTGGCTTAAGTATTGGTGTCATTCAAAGGGGATCCAATGCCTGTCAGCCTGGGATGACATGCTCGACAAGCCACGATGCTTCACTAGGGACGGCTTGCACCTGTCACCCCTGAGCTTTCGGATATATTGGCAAAGGCTCTTGCCACCCCCATAGTGCCTTTTTTAGGCAAGGCTCAAAAGACAAACCCACCTCCATAGGTATCACAAGGGATAAGAAACTAAGAGTAATGCTACTCAACGCCAGAAGTCTAAACCTCAAGATGCACGCACTCGAAACTCTCCTTAGCATGGAGAACATCGATATCTGTGCAGTAACAGAAACCTGGTTCATGGCTCCTGAGAGCACCCCAGCACTACCAGGTTATACCTCATACCATGCTTTTCGGCCCCAAAACTTGGACCGGACCACAAAAGGAGGGGGAGTATCAATATTCATCAAAGATACCCACACCTCCAGGTTGGTGGCACAGCACGAAGCATCAGAGACTATCCATGTGCAACTAACAGTGAGTAAAACTGCCTTCCAGTTTATAGCCTGCTACAGACCACCCTCCCAAACCCAGGAACCCCACTCGGCCTTCCTGAGAACACTGGAAAATATGAAGGTCTCTCCAAACACCATTATACTGGGCGACTTCAACTACCCAAACATAGACTGGAAGCATTAATCTAGCTCCAACACCCTAGCCCAAAGGTTCCTAGAATTTATAAACTCAAATGCTATGGAACAACTTGTTACCACTCCCACAAGAGGGGAAAACATACTGGACCTGATCATCACCAACATGGGGGCTCCAGACCAGAAGTGTATCCCTCACTGGTAAGATCAGACCATAAACTAATCTCACTGGATATTCACATCCCGACCCCACCCCCTGCCCAGAAAACCACAGTGAAAAACGTCTCTAAAGCAAATTTCACACTCCTCAAAACTGAGGTGGAATCCTTCAAAGCCCCCGGGCCTGTGGAAAATACGGCCCAGACCGCAGAATCCTTTATAAACGCATTCTATAAACACCTTCAGGAATGCATGGATCATGCAATCACAAATAAAACCAAGACCCAATCCTCCAAAGGCAGGCGTCCTGTCTGGTGGACCCCAGCCATAAACAAACTGTACAATAGAAGGAGGAAGCTACTACATGATAGAGCAAAATCCCAAAAAGGGAAGGAATCTCTGATCAGTATTAGCAAAAAACTACGGGTACTCATAAAATCGTCTAAGGCCAGCTTTGAGAGAAAAATTGCACAGGACACTAAGGATAATCACAAGGCTTTCTTTAGTTATGTTAGGAACCTGGGTGGGAATTCCCAGATATGCTCAGAATTAGTCCAAAATGACAAAAAATACACTGAACCCACAGACATTGCCAACATCCTAGCTGACAGGTTCAGCGCAAACTTCTCCCCACCAAAAGGGCAAATATATATCCCAGCAGAGTGCTGCCCCCCTGACATCTCAGATGCTCAGGTAAGAGCCACCCTCTCCAAAGCAAAAAACACAGCATCAATGGGACCAGACGGTGTCCCGGGCTGCGTCCTACATGAACTCCAAGAAGAGCTAAACCCAAACATAAAACTACTGTTCAATCTCAGCTTTACTACAGGATATGTACCCAAAGAGTGGCATACAGCAACAGTGGTCCCTCTCCACAAAGGTGGTGCCTCAGCGGATCCCGGAAACTATCGCCCCATAAGCCTGACTAGCTTGGTCTGCAAAGCTATGGAAAGGATCATCATGGACCTCATAAATAAAGATATTGGGGACCTACAGACACTGGATCCTACCCAGTTCAGCTTTGTTAAGGGCAGATCCTGCCTCTTAAACCTGGTTGATTTCTTTGAAACAGTCACAAAGGCCATTGACGAGGGGAAGGTGGTCCACACAGCCTACCTGGACCTCGCAAAAGCCTTTGATACAATACCACACTCAGGCATTATAGATAAGCTCACCAGCTTAAACCCCTATGTCACTAGATGGGTTGCAAACTGGCTCAAGGACAGAACCCACATGGTTAGAATTGCTGGAGCCATGTCAGACTCCAAACCAGTTACAAGTGGCATCCCACAAGGCTCAGTCCTGGGACCTCTCTTGTTCGGTATATATTTCTCGGAGGTACAGGCCAACACAGAAGGACTGCGGCTGACCAAGTTTGCAGATGACTGCAAACTAGGTGCCATAATCGACTCTCCAGCTGACACAAGCATCCTACAAAAGGGCCTCATAGAAACAGACAACTGGTGCCAGAGCCATGGCCTCAAGCTAAACGCCAAAAAGTGTATAGTCATCCCCTTTGGCAAAAACAAAGTGCCCACAAATTACCACATAGGTGGTAATCCATTAAGTACAGAAGAAGTAATTAGGGACCTGGGGACCCTGTGGATAGCAATCTCTCATTTGAAAACCACGTGGCCAAAGTGGTTAGAAAAACATTTTATATAGCCCACCTAATCATAAAGGGATTCACATCTAGATCAGGGGAGGTCATCGTGCCTCTTTACTCATCCCTCATCAGGCCCATAATTGAGTACAATGCCCCTTTTGGGATGTACCTTACCAGACACCTGCAGCAACTGTAAAGACCCCAAAAGTACCTCACCAAGAGGATCAAAGGGCTCATACAGATGCCATATGCTGCCCGGTTAAAGAAACTCCAGCTCTACTCAGTGGCATACCGCCTGCTCAGAGGCGATCTGTGCCTGACGTATAAAGCCATGTCCAACCCGGAATTAATGGACATGCTGCACCTCAGAAAATCCAAATCCCATCGAGCTACATGCTTGAGAGACTTGAACCTCAGCACTGAAATAAATAGGACATGCTGGAGGGACAGATTCATAACCCAGAGGCTCCCTTCACTCTGGAATAAAATCCCAGTCCAGGTTAGGCAGAGTCCCTCACTGACTCTTTTCAAGAGGAATCTTGATGAGTGGATGGGAGATCATAGGTTTACCCCGGGTATCACTTCTGTGTCACTGTTAGACAGAGGCACAGTATACTAACCTCGAAAAAGGGCATAGCAAAATTCATTTAAAATGGGTGGCGAAAGCCAAACACACTCTGGCTAGGCTTATAAATGCCCTAGGGCAGACAGTCTAGTATGAACCTATGAACCTATGAACCTATATTTAAAAAGTGTCCCTACTTTTTGGGCCTTTGTCCCCCCATTATTTGTGAATTTGTCTAGATTTCTTGCTCTAAGACTTTGACAGGTATGCCAACAATTGTACTCCAGTGCAAAATGGCAAGAGTCTTAAAATGTATTGCTCACCAGCAGCTGCAAACAACACTGAATCTCATGACATCCTATACAACTCTAAGCATTGATTTAAATATGGTTATATGACAGCTAACTATATTGGACTAGTAGTATCAGAGTTGATGATATCATCCATACAGAATTCAAAAACAGGCTATCAATTCTTGGAACACATGACATTTCTATCACTTGGTTAAAAGCTATGTGCAGACAAGAACAGGGTATTTCAATGAAGATGGGGACAAGATTATTCTACACAATATGAGTGATAAAGATGGTTAATGACAACAACAAGTCAATCTTGGCTCTTCCCATGTCACAGAGGGATGAAGTCTTGACAGATACCCAGATGACCTGTGTTTGATTAACAGCATAGCGGCTAAAAGAGACAGATGAGGAGATGGGAGTGGGCAGTCACTTCTGGCTTGTCCCTTCTTGAGGCAGTTCTGGCTCACCATCTGGGTGACACCTAGTGTGAACACTAGGTGTTGCACTCACCGGGAATGGTCCTGCACTGACATGCACTGTCCGGTGTATGTAACGCTAAAACCATGGAAAAGGCATGTGTTTAAAGGCACATGTCCAGCACTTGGATAGCTGTGGGATTAGGATCTCCTGGAGTCCAAGAGCTTATGTGGAGAGTCTACTGTGTCCAGAACACTATCTCATTCCCTACCTCCCATATCTCATTTCTCTGGGGAATGAATGAGCTATGAAGCCTGCCAGCTAGGGAACAAGTAGACCACAGGATTCTTGCATGGGTTGAAGGTGCCTGGTTCCAGCCCCAAAAGAGAAATTAATAGGTTGGTTGATGGAGTGAAGGAAAGAGAACCAATGGGCAAGGCCCAGGGAATGGATGAGATTAAAAAGAAGGTTAAAGCCTTTGGATTCTTTTTTTAGCCCTTATGTCAACAAATTATCAAACTATTATGGAGACAGTTCTCAGGTGTGCAAATGGCACAACCACACGACTCTGAATTGAAAATCACCCAGTGACCTAAAAGAAGTTTCAGGTGGGTTCCTTAATCCCAAAAAAAGATGGCCACAAGACTCTGATTTTCTTCTAAATGCAAAAGCAGGCAAATGAATCTTGTTTCTTAATCAGTTATTACCACAATACCTCAATGAACAGCAGCAAAAACATGCCCTGCACAACAAAACTTAAATACTTGGAGGTGATACTTAATGCATCCTTCTCTGAGAAACAAATAATCTTAAGTCAGGAAATTCTACCAGCTCTTAGGAACTCTCTCAAAAACATACAGTGAAACCTGCATTGCATTGCTGTTAGTGTTCTGAAGAAGTTCCTGTGATTAAAGTGAATGAAAGTACTAAACTTTATTTTCCTGGTGTGAGCAGTCATTTATTTGTCCTCACTTCACGTATTTTTATTTTGTTTATTTAGTTTTCGTGCAGTTGCAGTATTTTTAATACAGTGAAACCAGATGAAAACACACACACACACACACACACACACACACACACACACACACACACACACACACACACACACACGCTTGCCCACAAAGTTAATGTTTAACTGCAGTCAAAAGAATGAATACATTTAAAAGTACTGGTCACAATAATGCATTTCAGGTTGCTGCTATCGGAAAGCACAGTTGTGTACACTTACCATAAATGTAGATGTTTGAGTGTATTCACTGTTGCAGTCATCACATTTGGGTTATCTGCTTGCAGTAGCCCTCAGTCAGCCTGATTATCAAAGTCTTGGGTCCTGCATCAGTTGCTGTCTCATCTTCCATGACGTCAGGTAGTCAGGGCTATGAAGCATGCAGCCGACGCCATTACATCAGTTTTTCTTGCCCCAGATGTCAGGTGCCCCCCTAATGGGAAGCAATTAAATATAAATATGCAAGGTTATACCTCCAACATAAAAGCAAATACATCAAAAAGCTTTTAAGCATAGTAAAAGACAACAGAGGTATAGGGGGCTGGAGGGAGGGTAACCAGGCCTGCAACAGTGAATACACTCAAACATCTACATTTATGGTAAGTGTACACAACTGTACTATGTTCTTCATGTTTCACTGTTGCAGTCATCACATTTGGGTAGATTCCCAAAGCTAAGGATGGGAGGAGGAATTTAGATAGCATTAGGACCAGCTATAAGTCCCTGCAATACTGCAGTGGCAAAACCAGCTCTGAATTTTGAGAAAATAGGAAAATGGTAATGCTTGGTGAAAGTATGTACAGAACTCCAGATAGCAGATTTGAGGATGTCCCTGGTAGGGACACCTCTGAGAAAGGCTGTAGAGGTAGATGCAGCCCTGGTTGAGTGTGGTCTTATCCCCTGTGGGATAGGTTTTCTATGGTGCTTACAGCAAAAATGAATGCAATGGCCTATCCATTTAGAAATGGTTTGCTTTGAAATTGCCTTTTTTTCTGCCCCTGCAGCAAATGCCACCAGCAGATGTTCAGATTTCCTTTGAGGTTTAGTCCTGTCCAAGTAAAATCTAAGTTGCCTGTGCACATCTAAGGAGTGCAGTATCCATTCCCTTTTGTTCTGTGGATTAGAAAAGAAGGTTGGCAAATGAATGGACTGATTATGGGCTACACTGGATACCACCTCGGGCATGAAGGAGGGGCTGGTCCTGAGGGACACCCTGTCCGCATGAGAGATGATGAAAGGCTCCACTGCCATAAGGGCCTGTAATTCAGATACCCTTTTTGCTGAAGTGATTGCTAAAAGGAAGGCTGTTTTCCAAGAAAGGAATTTTAACTCTGCACTTGTAGCTTGCTCAAATGGAAGTACAGTGAGTTGTTCCAGTACAAAGTTAAGATCCCAGGCTGGAGTTGGGGCTCTCCTGGGTGGTCTTAAGGTTTTGGCCCCTCTGAGGAACTGCCTGAGTAGTGGATGTGAGAAGAGGGGTGGTTCTGTGTTGTAATGAGCTGAAATGGCTGAGGCATGAATTTTGATGGAGGAAAAAGAAAGGCCCTTGTGAAGCATCTCAGTTAAGTATTGAAGAATCCGGGGTAAATTGGGTGCTGCTGTACTCATCCCTTGAGTTTGGTTCCAGGAACAGAATTCTTTCCATTTTTCAGCATAAGATTTTCTAGTACTAGGCCTCCAAAATGGCATCCAGTACTTGTTTACTGAGGGATGGTAACAGAGAGGTCAAGCAATTAGCCAGACTGCTAGGTTCAGGGTTTGAAGCTGAGGATGCAGAATCTGGCCCTCCTGCTGGGACAACAGGGTAGGGTTCTGAGGCAGGTGCCATGGTGCCAGCAGTGACACACTGCGCAAGAGGGGGGTACCAGTGATTGTGTGGCCAGTCTGGTGCAATCAGTATCATCCTTGGTTTGTCCTGTTTGCCTCTCCTCTCCAAAGTACTACTAAAGATCAGAGGAGGAAAGACATAAACTGATAGATTTTTCCAGTTGAAGGTCAGGGCATCCACTTTCCAAGCTTGTTTGTGGGGAGTCCTTGTGCAGAATTTGTCCAATTGGTAGTACTGAGGGGAGACAAACTGGTCTATATCTGGGCTCCCCCATTTGTTTATCAACATGTTGAAAGTCTTTGGTTCAGGTTTCCACTATTTTGGGTCCATGAGATTTCTGCTTAGTTTGTCTGCCAGTGTATTTAGCTTTCCTGGCAGGAATTGAGCCTGTAGATGCACTTGGTAGCTCAAGGCTGTGTTCCACAGAGCCATGGCTAGTCTGCAGAGGGGGTATGAATGGGTCCCCCTCTGCTTGTTTATGTACCACATAACAGTGGTGTTGTCCGTCCTTACCATTAATTGTCCTGGATGAATTTGGTCCTTGAAGCCTGTACAGCTAACATTTCTTTTTGATTGATATGCAGGTGCATTTGACTTGGGTTCCATTTGCCCTGAATGCACTTCCCTGCCAGGTGAGCCCCCCCCCCCATGCATAATCTGATGCGTCTGTTGTTAGGGTTTGGGCGGTAGGGGGTAGAGTGAATGGTAGTCCCTTGTTTTGGTGTCAGGCCTCTGCCCACCAAAGGAAGTATAACTGTAGGCAAGGTATGATTGGAATCATTGCTTCTAGATCCTGAGAATGTTGACACCATAGGCTTTTTAGATACCATTGTAGTTTCCTCATATGCAATCTTGCATATGGAATTAGAAGAATGCAGGAGGCCAAGAACCCCAAGACTTGCAGTATTTGCCTTGCAGATAGCAGGGTTTTTCTGGCCATTAGTTTGAAGTGAGCTGTCAAATGAATTTGTTTCTCTGGCATGAGGAAAGCCATCTGGGAAGTTGTGTTCAAGCTTGCTCCCAGGAATATAGTTTGCTGACAGTGTACAAGATGTGATTTATTTTTGTTTATGGTGTACCCCAGACAAGTTAGCACCTTTTGTACAAACACCAAATGATTCAAAGGTATGCCCTGGCTTTCTGCCTGAATTAGACAATCGTCCAGGTATGGGTATATTTGAATATTTCTTTTCCTGCAGAATGCAATGACTGGAGCTAGGCACTTTGGGAATACCCTGGGCACAGTAGATAATCCACAGGGCAGTGCAGAGAACTGATAGTGCATGTAGCCTGCTTTGAAGTGTAGGTATCTTCTGCAAGATTCCCTGATTGGGATGTGCAGGTAGTCTTCCTTTAAATCCAGTGTTCCCAACCAGGCATCCTTGCCTAGCATAGGAAGCAACTGGCGAAGAGTTAGCATCTTGAATTTTGGAATCACCAAAAAGGTGTTTAGGATAGAAAGGTCCAGGATAGGACACCATGAGTTGTCTTTTCTGGGTACCAGGAAAAGTCTTGAGTAGAAACCTTGTCCCTTTTCCTCTTCTGGTACAGTCTGAATAGCCCTTATGCTTAAGAGAGAGAGTACTTGCTTTTGAGCCTCTGCCCACTGATTTGGGGGTAGATCTGGCCAACCATTTGGGGTTGGTAACGTGTGGAAGTAAAATCTGTATCCTTGGAAAACTATATTTAAAACCCATTTGTCCTGGGTAATTAGTTCCCAGTTTTTTGTCTGCAGAGCAATCTTCCCCACTAAAGGAGCAGTCAGTTGAGAAGGGCTTGGAAGTTTTAAAGTTAAGTCATTGCGACAGTTTACCATGGGGGAGTCTTACTACTCCTTGATTTGGAAGTGGGAGTCCCCCACTGCTTAGTCCTGTGCGTACCTTGGGACTGAAGCCTGAGTGTTCTGCTGGTTCTTGGTTTGGGCTGAGAAGGCCTGGAAGAGGCAGGAAAGGACCAGTTCTTAGACGGCCAATGCCTACTAAATCTTGGAGGCTATACCTGTAGGAAATCTTTAATAGTTTGCATAGATTTAGATTTTTCCTCCATCTTTTTAAGTACTTCTTCTGCTGTGTTGCCAAACAGGCGGTCCTGATTTAAGGGAGCATTCAGCAATTTAGCCTTAATATGATCTGGCAAAGATTGCTCCTTAAGCCAAGCATGCCTTCTAAGTACAGATCTAGTGACAGCAGCCCTGCAAGATGCCACTAGTGAATCAAAACCACATTGCAAAGTATGTTTTCCAACTTGTTCAGCAGAATGCATTAAATCCTGTAAATCCTTATTTTCAGCACAGTCAGGAATCAACATAATTTTCTGTTTAAGCAATCCAATAATATGCTGCTGATATTTTAACATATGAAACTGGCAGTTTAAGGCCCTAATGGCCAAGGTTGCAGAAGTGTATACCTTCTTACCCCATCTATCCAGTGCCCTGGAATCTCTATCAGAAGGGGTAGGATCTTTGACAGTAGTAGCCTTAATGCCTTTGGGTCCGTGTGAAATGGTCTCAGGATCCGCAGTAGGATTTTTGAAAAGGAACTTCTGACAATCAGGAACCCTGTAATATCTATCAGGTTTTCTGGGAGCAGGAGGTAAAGAGTTAGGAGCCAAGCTAGATTCCAAAAAGGCATCATCAGCAATGTCCAGTACAGGGGAGAAAGCTAAAGGCCTGTGTTGGGGCAGGAGTAAGAAATCCCTAAGCCTCTTTTTAGAATCAGAGTGATTTTTTTTATTTTACATTTGTTAACCGGGCTAGTCCAACTGGATACATGTCCATTTTCAGTGGAGGCCCGAGGAGAAAAGCTCCACTATCTAATGCATAATAACAAAAAAATACATTCAAAGTACATAGGTAATTTAAGACGCAACTAAAACAGGGATTTAAAATTACATAGGGAATTAAGACACAAGTAAAACAGGCATATAGGCTTTCCTTTCAGTAAATTTCTACAGTACAGGTCAAAGTACAAAGGTAATTTGAGATTCAACTAAAACAGGCATTCATAATTACATAGGGAATTTAAGATTCAACTAAAACAGGCATTTAGGCTATCTTTTCAGTAAGTTCAAAAGGTGAAAACAGAGACTTATCAAATTTCTTCAGTACAGGTATATAAAATGTGAGACAGAAATAATTAAGTAGTTTAAAAGCAAAAGATAGAGTTACTAGAAAATTTTAGTTTGAAGTTGAGAGAGTCAATTTCATCCTGGCTTTCCCAGCAAAAATGCTCCCTATGAGTATGCAAAGTTTCAACAAAAGAGAAATCCTCTGGAGGGGAAGCAGAGGGAATACAGTCCTCTGCATCAGAATCCTCATAGGTAGATAAGAGTAAATCCTGGTCATCAGAGGAAACAGAAATTTCAGAATCCTGATCAGACATATCATAAGCAAATTCAGTCCTAGGTCTCTTAGAGGGGGAAGGTTGGCTTCCCCTGATTAAAGTAATAAGGTCTTCAGCCATTCTTATAATTTATTTTTTAGGCATAGAGGCCTGACCATGTGGTCTGGTCGGTTTTCTAGGCATGGTTCAAGTTTTATGCCTTGAAGAAGAAGATGGCATCGGTTTAATATGCAAGTCAGTAGGCCTGAATACACCCTCAGAAGCCAGTGCCTGCACAGCGGCTCCGGACCCATCCAATGTAGATACATCCGCAGGTTCCACAGTTGAAACATCTCGCAGCATACCGGGCTCTGAATGGGTCTCAGTAGAGGCCTGCGAATCTGAAGTAGCGGATGTCAGGGGTTGCGAAAGCGCCTCACTGAGTACTGGCGAACAGGCGACTAGCTTAGGAGAAGCGTCGTCAGCAGTTTTGGACCTAGGCGGCCTGTCTCTGTCTTTATCTTTGCGTTTTTTCGGAATGTCGGTAGTCGGGTTGCTTACCGAAGACATATCTGGATAATTGAACCGAGTACCAAAATATTTAGAAGCGTAAATATAACAAAAACGAATAGTTCATTGCTTAAATAAGGCACAAAACCGACAGCGAGATACATCGTGGTTAGGGCCTAGGCAAGGAATACAGTATGAATGAAAATCTTTATGAGGTATTTGCTTTCCACAAGAAATACAATTATTGACTTTTACTGACATCGGTTTAGAGCAAGAAAAGGATTCCCCAACGGGGTACTTAGCTTTAGTTAAAGACTTCGGTTCTGAAACTCAAAAACAAAAATTTCAGGAGTCGGCCGACTGGCACTTGCAAACTGCTTCTGCTTCGGGCACTGCACGGCAAGAAAGACTGATGTAATGGCATCAGCTGCATGCTTTATACCCCTGACTACCTGACGTCATGGAAGATAAGACAGCCACTGATGCAGGACCCATGACTTTGATAATCAGGTCGACTGAGGGCTACATCAAGCAGATAACCCAAATGTGATGACTGCAACAGTGAAACACGAAGAACATCTATTCAGTGCAACCAGTTGCAACCACCTTACACAAACTATGTATACATGCATAAAAAAAAAAGAAAAACATACCATCCTAAGGACTGTCTAGCAGTGGCATCATCTGCAGTTCTGTCTGCAAGTTCCTCCAAATTCTTTCACTTTTAAGTCAAGTTGACACCTGACAGTCTCAGCCAGTCAGGAAGGCTCTTTGCTGCATCATTTAGCCACCCAAGTAGCCACCATAGAATGGTCAGTTGGTCATTTCTACACCACCAAAATGTCAGGAAGACCTGTAATAAGCTATTTACTGGGGGTCATAGGCATAAAAGCTGAGTTGCTCTCAAAATTTATTTTTTAAAGAAATCACAACTCAGTGATATTCTAAATGGGGAAGTCAATTATTTTAAAGAAAAATAAATAAAAACATGCATAAAGTATACAAAAATATTTGTTCTTCTTCTTTACATTAGAGAGCTGCAGCCCACCAGATGTCTCGCAGGGGTCTATATCAGATCATCGAGATGGCTCATTATCGAATGCCATAATGTCAAACTGCAAAACCCGAACCCTAACAATATCGAAACCTCAAAACAGCAAATTTTTCCCAGGGAAAAATTTGCTGTTCTGAGAAACACACACACACACCACAAGCGCACTAAAAAGCAGGAATCCACATGCATAACATTTAAAAGTTACATCTAACCCTGCACTACACTGCACATACACTACTATCTATCCACTTACCTTAACCCAGACCCTAACCCTAAGGTCCGTCACTATCGCGCACTCACCTCAGCCGCGCCTAACTCACTTAACCCACCCCTAACCCCAAATTCTCACTATCGCACACTCACCTCATCCGCACCTTAACCCTAACTCACTTAACCCGCCCCTAACCCCAAATTCTCATTATTGCACACCCACCTCACCAGCGCCCTAACCCTAACTCACTTAACCTGCCCCTAACCCCAAATTCTGTCACAATCGCACACTTACCTGACCCGTGCCCTAACCCGAACGTCCGCACAATCACACACTTACCTTAACCCAACCAGTAACTTTCCACCGCATCGCTGAAAACAGTGAAGCAACAACAACAGCCAACCGAATTATTTCCCTAGGGAAGAATTTGGTTTTGTGCAGCTTCACTGTTTTCAGCGTTCGCGATATTGGGTTCAATATTAGATCATTCGAAATTCTGCCGTTTTGATGATCTAATATAGACCTGTCCCTCAGTCTAGTATAATTTGCTTTTGTTTGTTAGTAATTAGTGCACATCTGCTGTACATATGACATACATTTTCTGAAACTTACCCACTCAGACACCTGCCCACTTTTGACAACTGAAAACATGCTCGAGTTCCTTTGGAAAAGTTAAATTAAGTATGATCTGTTTAGAAAAATATTGGAAATAGTGGTTAAAGGTAACATAATATACTAAAATGCAGGAGAGGATAGAAGAATGATCATCAGTACTGAAGAACAGAAGAAGAAAAAAATAGAAGTTTGTTTTTTAACAAATGTTGTGGTAGAATTGAAAAAATATATATGTAGGCTGCATAGATGGCTACTGATAACCCTAAGTACCATACCCTGTACCATATCTTAGTCCTCTATAGGTCACCACCATGTCCCAAGAAGCTCACAGTGCATACTTGGACCTACTGGTGACACTTGCCATCCAACCTAATATTATTCTCATGGGAGACTTTAATTACTCCTCTACAGACTGGGAATCCAACATGGCCATCTCCTTTGAAATCAAAATCAACTCCATAATCCCATACAAACAGCAACAGTTAGGAACTATTCCAAGACAAATTATCTTTTATTAAGTGATGGTTTATCAAAAGTCAATGCCCCTCCAAACCCATAGAACACAGCTACCTTTGCTGAATTGCTCTCAGAAACTCTGTACAACCATTTCAATGGCTGCATAGAGGCTACTGCACCTACCAGAGATAAGCCCAGAACTAGACTCAGAAACAAACTGCCCTGATGCCATCTCAAATTAAACAGGATATACAACAAAAGGAAAGACCATACGGCAAAAATTAGGAAGGGTAATTCCCATAAAGATAAAAACAATTCTCTCATACTAAGCTAAGCCAACTTTAAGATTAAAATAGCCTTCTAGGTGAAAGATAACCATAAGATATTATTTGGCTATGTCAGAAACCTCAAGGGCAGCACACAGCAAAGTTAGGAAGTGACAGTTAATGGTGCCAAATTTACCGAACCTGGTGATATAACAAACCTCTTACTGGACAAATTTATTTCCAACTTTACCATCCTCTCACCCCCAACTACCCAACTATCCCCCCAAAAATATCCTCAAACTTAACCCCTCCAACTACAACTAGGGTGCACATACTGGCTGTGCTCGCAAAAGCCAAGAACACAGACTCAGTGGGTCCCAATAACATCCCAGAATGCCTTCTATACAGTCTAAAATATGACTTATCAGGACCAAATGGAGTCATCATTTAACTGTAGTCTTAAAACAGGCTCTGTGCCACATGAATGGAGGACTGTGATGGTCATCCCTCTTCATAAGGGAGGACCTTAAACAGACCCTAGAAACTACAGACCCGTTAGTCTGACTAGTCTTACTTGCAAAGCCATGGAAAGAATTATCATGGAAATTATCAACAAATTCATAACAGACTTCGAGACACTGGATCCATCACAGTTTGGCTTTGTCAAAGGAAGATCACACTTACTGGATGTGGTAGACTTCTTTGAAAAAGTCACTAAGACAAAGGATGAGGGTAAAACTGTGCATACTGCCTATCTATACATGGCTAAAGCATTTGATACCATACCCCACTCAGACATTTTCAACAAACTTACAGAACTAGGTATAAACCCCTATGTAACATGTTGGATAGCTAGCTGGCTTAGTGATAGGACCCAGGAGGTTAGAATCAGTGAAGCCACATCCACAAAGACACTGGTCACCAGTGGAGACTCTCAGGGCTCTGTCATAGGTCAACTCCTCTTTGGCATCTACTTCTCAGATGTCAAAGCCAATGTCAAAGGCCACTGGTTAACCAGGTTCACAAATGATTGCAAACTGTGGGCAGTCATTGCATCCCCCCAAGATGAGAACACCCTTGAGAAAGGTCTAACACAGACATGCATTTGGTGCCAAAGTACGGGCTTAAAACTCAATACCAAGAAATGCATTATAGTACCTTTTGGGAAGTTGGCCACCTCAGGTAACTATGTCAGCAATAAAACACCACTAAAAGTTGATTCATTAGTCAGGGATCAGACAACTCATGGATATAGTAACCTAGCCTTCAATCAAAAGGTGTCCAAGACAGTAAGAAAATCCTTCTATATTGCTTAACTTATAAGCAAGGGCATGGCATCCAGGTCCAGGGAGGTCATCATACCACTGTATTCGTCCCTCATCAGACCCATCATAGAGTATAAAGCCCCTTTCAGTATGTACTTGACCAGATATGTGCAGCAACTGTAATTTCCACAAAGGTTACTTACAGAAAGAATAAAAAAAGGAGTAAACACAATGTCCTATGTTGATTTCCTCAAAGCCCTGTCTCTTTACTGAGCATCATACAGATTTATGAGATGTGATTTTTGCTTGGCATGCAAGGCTTCCCTAGACCCCTTCTGGATGAACCTTTTGTACATCCGCAAAACAAACAGCTTCAGAACTACTGGATTAAAAGACCTAAATGTTGCCTGCAACATAAATAGGATGAGTTAGAGAGACAGATATGTTTCTCAGGGAAATCCCGTTCTCTGGAACAGGCTCCCCATCCATTTTGATAAAGATTTCCTTCCTATCATTATTTAATTGCAACTTCAACTAATGGATGGATAATCTGAAATTCACCTCTGGTCTAACGCCTATGTCTCTGATGGAAACAGTTGGTTACTAAATCACCCCCTATATAAATCAAGTTTGCATATTACATTTGGGTTATATGGCTAGGCTTCTAAGGGCCCCCCTAATGGTCATTAGCCTAGTATGTAACTATGAACCTATGAACCTATAACTTTTCACTAGAATATACTGGTCTAGGGAAAAATTAAATGCTAGCTATGTCAAGAAATAACATGTAATTTATAAAAACCTGTAACAAATTGGAGGACAGCACCTGACTGATGCTGCACTGGTCTTACTTCTCTCTTTTTAAGCCTGATAAAGGTACAGACCATTAATATTCCCTCACAAATGCTGAAGGTCAAACTAATGATGTTCTACCTTTCTCTCCTTGAAGGGAAATGAAACCACTTGTCAGGCTAAAGACTCACAAAGTTTAACTTTAAATGGATGCATATAAAATTCCAGAGCAGCAGAATGAGAAAACATGGGTGTCCAGAGGATGGCTACAATACTGCCAGCACTAGAGATTCTCCATAACATGGGTGCACATGAACCCTTATCCTGACTCTGGGTAACAGATGCAACACGGTAAATGTTCATTTCCAGAAGGGAGACAGACCAGCTCTGTAAAATGGTATGCTGGGCTAGCAGCATTTTAATTAATAATGCAGTCAGATGCTAGTAAGAAGAGATACTGAAGTGGCAGATCATCCATCAGCTTAAGGAGCAAATGTCTTAAGGAGAAACAAGAAATGAAAATGGAATATGAAAATGAGAAATGAATTTCTTACTGGGTGACCTGTGGTTTAATTCAATAAGTGAAGGCAAGAAAGAATTCATTTTACTCACACCGCTGAGTGTATGCCTTGTCAAAATTGGTTTTCCTCTGTTGCTCATGCTCTGGTAAGCTTACTTGAGCTACTGTTCCATTTTCAAAATGCAGAACACTGCAAGTGTTTCTTCCCATATATAGCTAAATTTTGATAAAATCAGACTTAATTCTAACATGAAATGGCCAAGTAGATTTATTGGGGGCCTGATTTTGATAAGATATGCATAGTATTGTTTGTGTCTACAACACTGCTGTGAATGTTACCGACTGTCTCACTTAAATTAGCTCAACGACACATGTTCCAGTCTATACTACACAGTCCAGTGAAAAAGCTAAAGTTTCTTAAGCACCCTGTAAATTATTAAGATCCAGCCCATCACTCTCATACTAGGTGACTTCAACTACTCCTCCTTCAGCTGGAAAACTACTTATGCACCAATGCACTGCCCAACGCTTCCTGGAATTCATCAATTCCAATGTCCTGGGCCAGCTTATTCTTATCCCCACTACAGGAAGCAACATCCTTAACCTGGTTATTACTAACAAGGGCAACCATTGCTCTACACCAACAGTCAAGTCCTCCCTGGTTAGATCTGACCACAAACTAATCACCATGGAAATCCACAGCTCACCCACACCCCCCCACAAAGGTATCCACCATGAAAAACTTCTCCAAAGCTGACTTTGGAATCCTAAAAACAGAGGTGGCTAACTTTATGGCACCCATGCCAAGGGAAGATAGATGCATGAAGGCCGAATCATACACCAATGCACTGTATGAACATGTACATAAATGCATGGAACTAGCCATACCCAGCAGAACCAAGATGCTCTCCTCCAAAAAAAGGAAACCAGTCTGGTGGTTCCCTGCCATTAATAAACTCTACAACAGAAGGCGGCAACTGTTGCAGAAAAAGGTGAAGTCCCAAGACTGGAAAAATTCCCTTATTAGCCTCAACAAAAAGTTGAGATCCCTCATCAAAACCTCCAAAGCCAGCTATGAAGGCAGAATTGAGCACTCACTAAAAACAACCACAAAGCCCTCTATAGTTATATCAAGAATCTCCATGGCAATACCCAGATTTGCTCTGAGTTACTGCACAATGGTACCTCCTATACTGAGCCAACAGATATTGCCAACATACTGGCCGGCAGATTCAGTGCCAGCTTTACCCCTCTCTCCCCCCAAAGGACTAATCTCAATATCGGAAGAATGTCAAGCACCCAACATTACTGCAGCACAGGTTAAAGCTGCATTGTCTAAGGCCAAGAATACAGCTTCCATGGGACCCGACAATATCCCTGGCTGTGTTCTACATGAATAACAAAGTGAAATGTCACCATATCTGTGTGCGCTGTTTACTCACAGCCTCACCTCAGGCTTTGTCAATACTGAATGTCGCACTGCTACAGTCATCCCTCTCCATAAAGGAGGAGCGATTACAGACCCTGGAAATTATCACCCCATTAGCCTGATGAGTCTGACATGTAAGGCTATGGAGTGCATCATCATGGACCTAATTAACAAGGACATAGGGAATCTTGAAACTCTAGATCCCACACAATTTGGTTTTGTGAAAGGTAGATCATGCCTGCTCAACCTGGTTGACTTCTTTGAGTCAGTCACCAGAGCGGTGGATGAAGGTAAGGCAGTTCATACAGCCTACCTCGATCTGACCAAGGCCTTTGATACCATTCCTCACACTGGAATTACTGATAAACACAGCAAACTAGGCATCAACCCCTATATCATTAGGTGGGTTGCAAACTGGTTCATACACAGAACCCACAGTGTGAAAGTAGCAGACTCCAAGTCAGACTGCCGACCAGTCACGAGTGGAGTCCCACAGGGATTGGTCCTGGGTCCTCTCCTGTTTGGCATTTACTTCTCAGAAGTCCAGGCCAACACAGAGGGACTCTGGCTGACCAGGTTTACAGACGACTGCAAGCTGGGAGCCATTATTAACTCCCCAAGTGATGCAGATATCCTACAGAAAGGCCTAACTGAGACCAATGACTGGTGTCAAGCTTAATGCCAAAAAATGCGTCATCATCCCCTTTGGGAAAAACTCAGTTCCTACTAATTACCACATTGATGGGAGCCCACTGAACACTGAAGGCATTATAAGAGATCTGGGGACACAGGTTAACAGCAATCTCTCCTTTGACCACCACACTGCCACTGTGGTCAGAAAGTCCTTCTATGTGGCACATCTCATTACCAAGGGTTTTGCATCCAGGAAGAAAGAGGTCATCATTTCTCTCTACTCTTCCCTCATTAGACCAATCATAGAGTATAATGCCCCATTTGGCATGTACCTCACTAGACACCTGCAACAGCTGGAGAGGCCACAAAAGTACCTCATGAAGAGGAACCTAGGCCTTAAACACATGTTCTACATGGATACACTCAAAAAACTCCAGCTATTCTCTGTCTCATATCATCTACTAAGAGGCGACCTCTGCTTGACTTACAAAGCCATGTCTGACCCAGCTCTGTTAGAAATGCTACATCTAAAGAAATCCCAATTGCTCCACACCACATGCTCCAGAGACCTCAATCTCATTACCACAATCAACAGAACATGTTGGAGGGGCAGTTTCATAACACAAAGACTACCCATGCTCTGGAACAGACTTCCCATACATGTCAAGCAGAGCACCTCACTAGACCTCTTCAAGCAAAACATTGATGAGTGGATGGGAAATAGAAAGTTCATCCTGGGGATCACTCCAGTGGCTCTACTTGATAGAGGCACCGGGAACTAATGATGGCCGGCAAAATGCCAGGGCACTCCTATGAGCTAGGCTTGTAAAGACCCCAGGGCCAATAGCCTAGTACACACCTATGAACACACCTATGAACCTATGAACTTAGTGTATGTCTGAGTCTGACACTTTAACACACACTACCCACCCATGCATGTTACTAATGTCACTGTCGTGAACAACATAATGTACAATTCATACAGCATATATGGAGCAATTTGATTAAGAAAACTTTGGGAGAAATACTTATACTGGAACAGCACTGACCACTCATTCAACTTATTTATAGCCCTCCTTATCATTAAGGGTTGTTCAGGAGTATTACATGTCATGGCACTTTGTGTCTTGTGTAAAAAGGCTCTTCATCCCTCCTAAGCCACTTACAATTTTGGTGCTAAACATTAAAAAAGGCAAAGACTTTATCCAACACAGATCATTACAGTACATTATTGGCCTTATTGCTCTTGCAAAGAACCCCATTCACTGCCACCATAAGTTGCAACTCTCGCAGGCAGTTTGTTTAGACATTTCCTGAGAAGCACCATATGAAAGATCATACTGAAATCCAATCAAACGATATTCCCAAGAAGAAAGCTGCTCAAGAAGTAATTCAACAAGCATGCTTTGGGAAAATGGGAACTGATCACAAGGTATAGCAAGCAGCATACTGGTACAGCCTACCACCATGGCAAGTCACCACCATGACTACACTCAAATCAAGCACAAAAGCAGCCATGAGATTTCAGTCAGACAATGGCTATACAGGTCATCAGGGTATTATCCATGATTCCAGCCCCACTTAAAGTAAACTAAATGTATCCTCGGGATGTCTTCTTGCATGTAGCATGAGTATAAATGGTTTTCACATGTTCGTATGAATTAGAAGGTAGTTAATTTAAGCTTGAGATATGTAGAAAATAACCACATCTATCCTCCACATAGGGTATGTAAGTGGGAAAAATCCCCCTGCATTAATTTTCGGAAGTTTTGATTGCCCTATCCATGCATCCACAATCCCCTTTTCCCATTTTTGCACATGGGGTCAGGGTGTCACTTCAACAGTGACAATCATCTAGAGTCAAGGATTTAGGATTACACCACCTGGTAGCTAGCCCTGTTCTACGCATTCAGTATAATATTGTTAAGTTCATTCAGCATATGTTTATCCAATCTATTTTCACTGTGTTCTTACACTTATCCCGTATCCACAACACCAATCAGTCTAATTTGTCTATTCACTCAGTCACTGCAATCAAATGGCATTGTCTAAAAATTACCTTCAAATGATTTCCCAGTCATATGTTACATTAGTGTTTTTATTAATTTTTATACCACCAGAGCAAGGCAAAAGCTGCAGAATAATTTACCATTAATGCATAGGTTTAGAGAAGTCTTATAAATATGGTGCACATCTGAAAAATAAGCATACAGGAAGTGAGGCAAACTCATTCATTCTGTAATTACCCTCTTAATCAAATTCAGTGTTGCAGGAAGCCACAGCTTATCTTGGTATTCCCACTATGTTTGAACAGGATATCAATCCATCACAGAATGCGAGTGCACACACACATGCATACACGCATACACACACACACACGCATATACACACACACACACACACACACACACACACACACACACACACACACACACACACAAACAAAATATTCACTCTTACAATACATTCAATCCTGTGGCATATTTACAGAATCACCAATTCACCTACAACATGTCTTTAGGAGGTACCCCATGCAGACACATGAAGTATATGCAGACTCCACAAAGTAAGGCACGTCACCTCAGAACCACCTAACGTATATTCAAAAATACTTCAATAATAAATCTGCTGAGCTACAGAACTGCTTTATTTCATTGCAAAACAAATAATTTTTGATATTCCCAAAAGGGACTAACCATGCTAGCCAAAGCACAGTCTGTGACTCTTACAAAAAACAAAAAAAAAAAACGCAGGTAAAACAGGAAAGACCATAAAGTTTCACAGATAAATAACAAGGCAGAATTTTTTTTCCTCTCTCTGTCTCTCTCTCTCTCTCTCTCTCTCTCTCTCTCTCTCTCCCTCTCTCTCTGAAAAGGCTGAAATGTTGTGAAGAATATCAGGGAAAACATATTTATTTTTATGGTGCTTCTTTCTAATGGTTAACTTTTCAAGTGCTTCAGTACATTCAAAACATATTTTCTCTGGAGAGGTACAGTGCTGTGTGGACAGTCTATAAAGTTTATGCTGATTTGAGGCAAGAAAGGTCAACAGGACACATTGCAAGCAAAGCATAGTAAAAGCTTTGCAGCATAGTGCTAAGAAGAAACTATACTACTCTGCTGGAACAGTGAAACTTATTAGGAAAAGTTCTAGTCTTTCAGCGGTAGTGTCAGAAACAGAAGTACATAAAAATACCATCCTGCAGAAACATGCAAAAGTACAGTTTTGTACCTACCATAAATGTAGATGTTCGAGGATTCCATTGCACTCAGACACCCTTCTTGCAGAAGTAATAGCCAACAAAAAGGCAGTCTTTCCATGACAAATATTTCAATTCAGCAGTAAGCAGGTCATAGTGAGCTGAAATTGCTGCAGCATGAATCTTTATGGAAGAGAAGGACAACCTTTTGTCAATAATTCAGTAAGATTGAAGAGTTACACAGCCAATTAAAAATTATCTCCTCCAAATTTGTTGTCTTTGCTGTAAAAAAAAATAAAATCCATTTTCTTTTTACACTTTCCTGGAGGCTTCTTTACCAGACTCCGTAGTAAGACCTGTGCTGGCTTGAGGAGGCTCTGCTATCAAAATCAAAATCTTCCTTGGCCTGTCTTGTCTGACCTTTACCTTGTAAAGAAGAGGAGGAGGTGGAAAGGCAGGCATACACATGAAGGTAACTGAAAGAAGGAGCATCCACTCCAAGCGTGTGAGTGAAACCCTTTGTAAAACTGTGTGTGGAAAACTGTGGGTGTGGCCAGATGAAGACAGACAGATCTAATGACTATGTCACTGGGATCCATGATTTGTCTGCTTAACACATCTGCTAAGGAGTTCTGTGCTCCCCAGAAAAACCTTCTCCTGAAGAGTCAGCAGGCTTGGCGCAGTCTCCCCCCAAAAAATCATTTGCTTGCCTGCATAGAGGAGAAAATGTGTCCCCCCCTGCTTGTTGATGTACCATGACACAGACAGTTGTGTTGTCTGTTAAACACCTGCCCTGGAAGAAGTAACTGAAAGAAATCAATGATAACTGGAACTGCTAACATCTTCTCTTGTTGATTGTTTAGGTGACATTCCTGAGCCCACCACAAGAATTCCTTTTGAAGGCAAGGTATTATTTGAATGACAGTGTCAAATCCTGGCAGTGCTGTGTCCCATTTTTTTTTGAGATACCATTGTAACATATGCTATGTGGCATTGGGAATTGGGAATACCCAGATAAATGCCATGAATCAGTCTCACACCCAGAAAGCACATGTCTTGAGAGGGTACTAGACTGGACTTTATTTTCACAGAATACTTTCTTGAGCCAGAATCAGGCAGTCGTCCAAGTAAGGATAGATTTGAATTCCTTGAAGCCTGAAGTCCTTTCTGATACAGGGACTGGCTGATGGCCCCTATGTGGAAACAAACTGTAAAATTTGCTGCTGCTGCTTTTTTTTTGTTGGAGAGGACTGGCTGGCATGCCTTTGAAAGGGGCATGGTATGGAAATAAAATAACGTGAATGATATCCAACACCCCATTGTCCATTTTAATTTTGTCCCAATTTTTTAAATTTCTTTGAAAGGGTTGTCCTCCTGCCAGAGCCTCCCAAAGGAGCTCTGGAATGGTGGCTGGCTGGGTGGGTTTACTAAAAGACCGACCCTGCCCTGTCCAGACCCTAAGTCTCACACTCTCTGTTCTAGGCCTCGAAGAACAGAACTGGTAGCAGCCACCCTCGAGGAGGCCTGTACAGCATCAAAACCACATTGCAAAATGCTTTACCCACTTGTTCAGACACATGAACCAAATCCCAACACCTCTTTACACTCACCACCCACGCCAAACAAAGCATCCACCTTTTCAATTGTGAAAGGAGATAATTCTGATATTTTGGCATGTCCACCTATCCAAAGCCCTTGCTCTTTATCAGTGGGAACAGGATTTTAACCACAGAAGCCCTTTACACCTTAGGCCCTTTTGAATAGTATAGGGTCCGCCCTAGGGACTCTTAAACAGTATTTATTGATGAGGGCAGGGGCATAGAACCCTAATCATAGTAATCAAATCTTCTGCCATTTTAAGCATATGTTTCTTAGGTGAAGAACCGATACTAGGGGAGAAGCACCCCCACTGTAGAGAGGGGCCCCTCTCAAAGAGAAGAAGTGGCAACAGAAGGAGGAGCTACCCCTACCTTGGGAAGAGCAGTCACCTGAGAAGCCCCCTCCTCAGCCTACCTCCTGAGAGAAGGTACCACATCCTGTTATAGTATAGTTTCTGCCTGGGACCTCCTGCAAACTCCTCCTCCTCCCCTCCACTCCAAAGAACCCCCGGACCGGCCGCGGTCACCTCAGAGCTTCACTGTTTGTTACTGTTTTATCTTTAGGTTGCGGCTTGGAGCATCCGTTATCATTTTATAATTATTGCGCGGCAAGAAAAACTAAAATGTTCCCCACGGGTACTAGCCACTCTGTTTTTCGGGTCTGAAACTCCGGTTTCGAAAGTATTTCAATCGCCAACCTGCACTCGCCCAACTCTGCTTGCACATGGGACCAACGGCAAAAAACTGGGGGGATATGGCGTAGGTCATGCGCATTAGTACCCTGGCGGCAGCTGTCAGTCTAACAGCCGCTCTGACCCAGCTTCGTCAGCCTCTGCGCTGGACTATACTTCCATACAGTGGTTTGATTTGAGGAATGTGTGCAACAAATGAGCAGACAATGGATCACATGCTCCATCTTCACATATTACTGCAAAATCATCTCAGTTCAGGGTCAGTTAACACTTCCTTCATTTTTGTTTTACATTGAATTTTCAAAGACTATGCTTTTCTCTCTGTAACTGTAAAGTGTACAGCTGCAGTGTACCAAACAAGCAGGGCTCCAGATATTCAAAGCTCTAATGATTTATTTTATACCTTTGTGCAGTGGTGAATATAACTTCATTAAGTTTGCATGACTTATCAAAGAGTAAGGTGAAATGAGGTATAACAAGTAAAAGCTGTTTTCCATGAAAAATTGTACTGAAAATGAGTTTTGCAAATGGGAGTGGGAATATAAGTCTCAGAACCATAATGCTGACATTAAACGAGAAATTCTGAGAGGAAAAATACACTAAAATGCAGAAAATATTATAGCTAAAACTGACCACAAAAGAAATTACCACTGGAACTGGAAACATTCAAAAATTTATTTTGTAAAATGAACGCTTAGAGAAAGTCATTAAATTCTAATAGCATGGCAGGCTGGGAAGCACACATGCCAATAAAACAAGTAAAACCATGGAAAAGAACAAGGTAGCCATAGCAGCTAAGAATGCTAATAAAGCAATCCAGTTCTACATGTGAAAAAGCAGACAGCTAAAAAAAAAAAAAAAACATATATCCTGGAAAATGAAATATTACTATGAGAGAAACATTTGTTTCTGTGGCTACACTGTGTTCTTTTAATGACAATCTGAAAATTTGTTCAGTATTAAAGTTCAGCCTCAGAACATTTTACAGTCTACTTTCCTGTTCAGATTTTGGACTCCATCTCCACTGTCCCAGTTTACTGACTCTCACAGCTTCATATTTTCAAGCCCAGCCAGGGACCTGAAGCAGAGGTAATCTTTGCATAACATTTACAGTAGGAAGCTTACTACCCTTTACCTGAAATGGGTTGGCCATTACTTACATACCTGTCATCTCCCAGTCTCTAGGGTATGAGTTTGCTGCATCAGCACCTTTCCCTTCTGTTCCAGAATTACTTTTCTTGCAGTTGCTAGAAAACTGCTATGTAGCCCCCTCAAAGCACACAAATCACTTCTGCTTTTTAGACCTGATTTTGGACACCTAGCAATGGAAGTTGTTTGCTTGTCCCCTCACAATGCAACCTTTATCTAAGCTAGAAGCCATCTCTCCCCATTACCATTATTATGAGCATAATGTGTAGCATTAAGATGTGCACTTTCTCTTATGCCCAGCCTTAAACTGTTACTGTCTTAAACAAAAGCATTGTTACCGAATATGTCCTGTGTAGTGAAGTTTCCATGAGTCATCATAACCTTTGCAAATCTGACCTAAAAACAGAACATTGCCTGTTTTACATCTGCATATCAGTTGATCTACATAATCTTGGTGTAAAAATTATACTCAACATCTGTGCAGATACTACCAGATATCCACAGATTCATAGGCATTTACTAGGCTTTTGATACATGAGGAGGTCTATACATTCCCATAAAGGTTTTCACCCCTATATTTTAAGTACAAATAACCCAGAGATGAGAAGAACATTCACGTTATCCTTATTCATAATGGACAAGCATGCTATACCAGATGTATATTTGCAGTTACCCATCCATTCATCCAGATTACATCTGAACAGTGTAAAGAGACTTACTTTGTTTTATGTGAAGAGGAAGACATTTCTAAAGAAGTGGAATTCATCGAGATACATACCTAACCCTTCAGCATTTTCATTGCCAAAGAGATTTAAATCTCACTAGCAGGTGTTTATGCTCCCATCAAACTTGTGAATGTGCACGAGGCCTGCCAAGCTATGGTCTATTAAGACACTGCACATGAAACAGAGTTTGGTGCTCACTAAACTGTACAACACTGACAAGAGAAACAAGGCTTTGACAGGGTCTCTATAGTTTTTATGACTTAGGCCCTTAATCTTCTTAGTGAGAAAGTGCTGTTGGCATTTGAGTTGTGTGCTGAATGTTTGTACACATATATACTTTACATTTACAAAGAGAAAAACATAGTCTTTGAAAATTTACTGTATATTAAATGGGACATTGCACTCAATAATCAGCCTGATGAGTGCAGAATACATTGGAATCATCACACATCTGGACTGGACACCATTACCTTAGTAATAAATTGTACAATGAAAAAGCACTTTTTTAAACTAGTAGATATGTGGTGATCAAAGGATAGCTCATTGTGTACATAGGTCTCTGGTCCCTAAATACTGGATCAATTTTCAGGAATGTGTTTTTAATGTAATAGTTACAAGGGACTTCTTGGTGAAGGATACTATTATATATTTCTTGGCATTCAGTTTTAGTCCATGGTTATGACACCAGCCACTGGTTTGAGAAAGGCTCTCTTGGAGGATCTTGGTGTCCTCTACACAGTTTAAAATGGTGCCAAGCTTTCCGTCATCTGCAAACTTGGCTAGCCATAAACTCTTAACAGTAGCTTTGACCTTCAAGAAATAAATTCCAAAAAGGCGTGGCATAAGGAAGTAATACTGGGGTACGCCACTAACAACAGGTCTTTTAGAGGAGGTAGTGCAGTTCACTGTAATTTCCTGGGTCTGCTTGTGAGCAAATTTCCTATTCAATGAGTTACATCCCTGGTTTGACACCTATGTCTCTAATGGGCACAGGTAACCCGAAAATAGTTAATCTCTCAGGCCCATGCTTACACTTATCAGGGGTATCAGAACTTGTGAAAGATTTGGGATGCATGGCTAGGCTTAAAAAGGCCCTTGTGGTCATTAGCCTAATAAACACCTATGAACCTATGAAAATAGGAATTAACATTTAGGTGGGATAGTTCACCTACAATACCCAAGTGTGGGATTGTGTCAAATATCTTTGTGGGGTCTAGATTTGCACTGTGTACTAATTTGCCCTCCCTCATTGCTTCAATAACCTTACCTAAGACATCAACCAGGTTAAGTAGGCAGATTCAACCCTTGACAAATCCAAACTGGCTTAGATAAAGAGTTTTTAGGCTGTCTATGCCCTTGTTTAGTACTTTCATAATGATACTTTTCAGGACCTTACAGATGAGACTGATCAGATTATGAGTCCATTATTTCCCAGATCAGTTGATGCCATTACCTTTGTGCAAGAAGATGACAGTTGCTGTCCTCCATTCATCTGGCAAAAAGCCTGTTTGGAGGCTGACATTGAATAGTCTCCATAGGAGTCTGACAGATCCTGTTTAAGACTGGCCACTAAGCAGCCTGGTATGTTATCACAGTGTTCTTGGCCTTGGATAGTGCCTTGCAGACTTGTCCATGGAAGAATTATTTTTTTGGGGGGGTGATGTAGATGTGGGTGTGATATCTGGGAATGTAAGAAGGGAGAGAGGGGTGAAGTTAGAGCTAAATTTATTTACTAGAAGACTGGCTATGCCCTCTGGGTCCGAGTATGTGATATCATATACTGTTAGCCTTGCAGAGTGGGAATTGTTTCTAAAGTTTCTAGCTTCGTTAAAGAAGGCTTTGTGGTTGTCCTTTGCTATGGTGGCAATTCTTACCTCATATCTGGCTTTAGTTCATTTGACCAGGCAATAACGTAGCTAGGGCAGAGCGAGAGGACAACTGCCCTGGGCACAAAGTACTGGAGGGGAGCGCCATCAGCCAATCCAGATCTCCCTTTAAAGAAATACTGGCTTTTAATAGCCAGTATTGCATTTGCAGTCAAGCCCGAGCACTGTAGAACTTTTTTGGTCTACAGTGTAGCAACTGCTTGCTACCTTGTAACAAGCAGGTTTTCAACAGTTTAAAAGAAATGTTTTAACTAATGCATGAGTGCCATAGCACTCTGTGAGGGCAAGGTATAAACTGTAGCAACTGTTTGCTACATCTTTAGCAAGCAGTTTTCTACAGTTTAAAAACAATTCATTCTTTTTTTCATAAAAAATGTGAAAGGATGAGCAGGGCATAGAAACAGAACGTGAATGGCTAAAAAGGAAAATCTGTTTTATTTATTAATTTATTTATTTGTTTACTTTTGGTTGCTGTTGCTATTTAATAAAATAGCTGGGGGCATGGCCTAAATTTAATAAATTAATGGCTATAATCAGCTTATTACAGTAAAGTTTTTTTTTCCTGCCCTTCAGTTGAAAAGGGGGTTACATTTAAGGTGATTGTTAGAGTGTAGTGCTCAGCTAATTATAGTGAAGTGCTGATCGACCCAGCTACACAACTGTGATCAGGATCCAGAGTTCCCTATTAAGTTTCGGAAGAGATGTTTTTGCATTTTGAGAGTTACATTTACTTGAATATGCAATGAGTATTTTCCTTTATTATAAAACCTTTTCATAATTTGGGTTAAACCATATGGATTTATTTTTTAATTTTTGGATCCTAGTTACCTCAGAAGAGACAGGTGCATCTACACAGCTATTCACGTGTGCATATATTTTGCAGTAAAGGATTCTGCATAAGCAGTGAAGTCATCAAATTTGATGGGGTGCTGAATTTAGCCAGGTCATCACTCAGTTTCAGTAGAGTAGCCTTGGGATAATCTATGAATGCAGAGCTATTGGAGGATGTTAGTGGCTTTGGTCTTAAGCTGAATGTGACTCATCTGTGGTATGACTTCATCAGGAAGGGCATTGCAATTGGTAGGGAATACAGCTGTTCTATATTGGTGGGGAACAAGTCTAGGATTTTATTGCCCCTACTGGGATGCGGACTAACTGGTTCAGAGAGCTTGTACTGAAGAAGTACAGAATATCTGGGTATACATGTTAGAGGATTTACACATCTTCCAGTTAATGGGGGAGTAATTGAAGTTCCATAAGAGAATGGGTTAATGCATAGGGACTCCATGCTACATAGGTGGGAGTTATGAGCTGAGGGGGAGAAAAAGGGGCCTATAGTAAGCCATAATATGATAAGGGATCTTATGAATGTTAAGATGAATGTGAAGGAGTTTTGGATAGTTATCATGTCTAACTAGTCTGATGGTGAAGTATTCTTTTCACAGACATGGGGATACTGCTGCCTTTGATGCTTTTATCTATTACAGTGGGTCTGAATGTTTGGTAGGCATTGAAACCTTCTGTTGATGGGGCGCTCTCAATAGTCTTGAACCAGGTCTCCACAATGATGCGTATAGTGATGTTTTCCACAGTAAGGTGTGCTTGTAAGGAATAGCTTTTCTCTACAATGATGCAGATATTGACATTTTCCAGAGTAAGGTCTGCTTCTAAGGAATAGAGTTTTTTAAGGCTCCTAGCAATGAGCAGCAATACTGTTAATTTTTCTAGATTCTGTTTTACTATGTTGTAAGCTTTTGAGGACTGATGTTGCACTATGGAGGTGGACAAAGTTTTAGCCAATATTTGAAAGCCTTAGAGGGACAGGTGCAAGCCATCCCTGGCAAAGCAGTTGGGATTGTCCACCATCTCTACCCAGGTTGATATACATTCGACCCCCTTTGAATGACACCATAAGCTAAGGCTGTTTTGATGTCAATAATTTCTTTGTCCCTATTATAAGCATCATTATTGGTGATGGTAACATGTTGCTCAAGGCTGGGTTCTTACCTGCCTCTGACACATATTCTAAGTGCTTTATTATGTCTCTCTTCATATAGTCCATGGAGGTATGCCTCAAGTCGTTTCACCCCATGTGTACTTCTGGTGTAAGGACTAGAGTGCCTACATGATGTGGAGAATCCTGGGACCTGATAGTCAACTGACTGTGACCCTCTCCTTGCACAGCCTGGAGAGTTGTGCATCAGTGCATCTCACAATGGAGTCACTTATGATTAGAATATTCGACGGTGTGGAGGTTTGCTTTTTGCACTTTTTAATTGAGACACTATGATTCTTTGATGTATGTTTCAAGGTGGGCACTACCTCTGATTTATGTTTGTGAGGTTGCTGATGGTACTTGTTTCTTAGGTTACTTTTAGGAAGGCTTTGTGGTTCTGATCCTTGTGTGATAGGTTTAGTATGCTGTTGTGTGGTACTGACAAACTGTTTGTTAGTTGTGGTGCTTTCATATGAGAGTTTTGATTCCACTAATGTTTACATAACTACATTTCTCAAACTTTCTGCCAGTTTGTTTAACAGTAGATAGTTGTCAGTAAATATGAAACAATTGCTGCATCATCTTAGGATGCCCATTTCAACAAAGCTGTCTATAGAGACAGACGGAAAGTGCAAATCCATGGTTCCAAGTACTTACTATTGTGTGCTGAAGGAAGAATAGCGTCTATAATGTTTGCAGTTGACTACTGTAGGCATCTGTCTGGTAGTGGAGAAAATTCTTGTCTCAACATAGCTACATGCAGCTAGAAATCAATGATCCTTGGCTCCTTCTCACCAAAAGCAAAAGAGTAGGATTAGTCCCAAGCTTCTTTATAAGAAGTATAACTCAGGTGTTGCTGTGTTAAGCACAGTTGCTTTAGTCTTCTCTTGGTAGGTACCCTGGATGGCACCTACAGCAACTGAATGTAATAGACAGCCAAGCTGCAGAGAAGCTCTGAATCAGTCTCACCAAAACTGCAAGCAGACCACACAATGAAGTCCCATACACACTGCCCAAGCCAGTGACCAGCAGGAATCAAAGCCTCTCTGCTCCTTGTCTCACCAGAAGCAAAGAAGTAGCGTTAATCCCAAACTGGCTTCTAAGAGGCAATTTACAGGCTTTTGCTTGATTGGTAATCTCTAGGAAGCCTGGGAAATTAGGTCCCTCTGCTCCTTCCCTCACAAACAGCAACATAAGCACAATTCCCAAGGTGATTCATGAGAAGCAGTTCTTAGGCTCTCCTGTGATTGGTATTCTAGTCCCAGATTTTATAGACTTTAAAAGTAAGACAGAAAAGGGATTAATACTATAAATATTGTAGTGACAACTAAGTGAGTAGGACAATATGAAATGGAGGCTAACTCAAGTTTTTGCAGTCTAAGGGAAGGAGCTACTCAGTTCGATCTTTCACTGCCCCATAGAATGAGCAGAGGAGATGAGACTGGGAGGAGCTTCCTAAGCAAAATTTGCTGTAAGGGTAGACAGCTCAAAAACCATCGAGTTTAAAAGCACAACAGGTACTGGGTGGGGAAGTGGAAAAATCCATTGCAGTCACACACTAGCAGTAGTCTCAGAACACTTGCAGCTTAATACAAATGGACGTAAATAAAAATTAATATTTCTCAGTTGCTTCCACTAATTAGCTAGACATAATTCCTTTTGACCTTAGCCAAGTACTTTTAAAATTGCAAGAAAATGTTAAGGTAAAACAAAATTTAAAATAAAACAAACTGTAACATTATAAGAGCATAAATAAAAAAAATAATAGAAGTATCCAAACCTTAAATGGAGAAAAACGACCACAAACCAACAAGTTAAATACCACGAAACTACAAATGCCGGACTGCAAAAAGAGGAAACCAGGCGCACATTTATAAAAACAGATACAATTTTAATACGCATAAAGCGCTTTGCGTCACAGTAGGTACTGTGACGTCTTCAGATAAATTAAAACACAGAGTTCTTGCCCTTAAATAATAAAGTTAATGCTTCAATATAACAGTCAAGCAATTAATGATTAATTAAAGTTTTCTCAACAAGTAAGTGAATTAAAAAAAAAATGGCACTGTGTTTTTGTTACTTTCATGATCTAAAAGAAATGAGT